>NW_027397256.1:0-43308 GCF_003265705.2 Callorhinus ursinus | reverse complement strand
TCTTCTTCTTCTTCTTCTTCTTCTTTTTTTTTTCTGTATGGGGAAAGCTGCATCTCACTGGGACTTCCAGCGTGGGGCCTTCAGCTTCCCAGGGTGGGCAGCTCAATCTTTTAGCCTTCTAAAGGGAGAGTACACTCCCGAGGACCAGTCCGACTCTTGAGGGACCATCCTCCCTGCACCAGTTATAAAGAGGGACTCGGTTTTTCTGTGACTCCAGTGTGAGGAAATGTACTGAGATCTCACCAGTGTGGGGCAACATGGGCTTTGCTTGTACCCATGACCCTGTCAGCCAGTTTTGTTCATCACTGGCCGGCTTCAGACACTCCTAGTCTCAGTCACAGACACAAGGCAGGCAGACAGAGAAATTGCACTCACAGAATGCCCTCTCGCTTGTGGGTTTTAAAATGTGTGCTAAAAAAGTAGTGGATGAGGGGGTGGAGGGATAGGGCATGATTTGAGAGATGTTTCACATAGGATAGGTAGGATGGCACTGTCTTTGGTTGGAGGTGGGCCTGGGCAGGGAGGGGCAAAGAGGGGCCAAGGATGACACTCAGGTTTCCAGCTTGAGTGACCTGTGGTCTGGGGTTGCCATTCACCAAGATAGGGATCACAGGTGGAGAAGCAGGATTCAGAGGGAGGCTGAAGACATCAGGTCTGGACTTGGACTCTGCTAAAATCCATAGAGCGGATGGACTGGCGAGCAACTACCTTATATATGCTTTCAATGACAAAGGAAATCAACAAAATTCTAGCCCACTTGGGGAGTGCGTACGTATTCTGTTTTGGTTTTTTTTTTTTTTTTTGCATACATGATAACACACATAATGATTGTGTTATGTTTTGATGTATGGTGTGAAGGTGGGACTTGATATTGGTGGTTCTTAATCATTTGGGGTAATGCTTGTATGAAACATTGATGTGAACAGAAGAGGCTGCCTTGGGCCCTGATTGGCCACTCCAGAGCTGACAGAACCCTATATATTCCAGGGACACCCATAAACCATTTGTGGCACACACCATGGATGATGGATTACGAAGGTTTGACCTTGGATTACTTGCTCATCGATGTCCTCTGGGAGTGATGAGGGGAATGTGAAGTGTCTCTTCCCAGAGGCAGGAGCTAGACCTAGAAATCATAATCCTCATGTTCTCTACTTACCATGAGAACTAAACGGGATAAAACCCGTGGAGGAGTGCCAGGCAAAACCTGGCCCCCAGTAACAGTGACTTGCCACATTTCCCTACAGGACAGAAACCATGATTTTCAGGGGGTGGTGTTTGTAACTCTGCCAGGCATATTATCAGCAGTGGGCCTTTAATATCAAATAGTGATAACAGTTAACCATTTATCTCATATGGACTAGAAACAGCTCTGTTTTTTTTTTTTTTTTTTTTTATCCTGCAGTTGACTGAACGAGTAATTATTGACTTGTATCATGCTCTGTGCTGCTTCTTAATATCTCCCAATGCTGTTGGATTTACCTCATTAAACTCCACAGCATTCTTGGAGGGTTGAGGACTGATGTTGTTACCCTTTTTTGGGGGGAGGGATGAGTACAGGGACTCATAGGAATAACAGTGAGTTATTCTGCCTCACGGAAGGGCTGTGAGGATTAAATGGGATGCCCCTTCCACAGAGCAGCAGGTGTTGAACTGGGCCCAGAGCCAACACTCAGCAGTTTCCTTGAGGTCAGGCCCTTCAGGGTAGGCTTGGGATCTGATTTGTCCTCCAGACCTGGGCCAGCAGCCATTTGCATGAAAATCATGAAGACACTAGCAGTATTAGCTGAGCTCGCAATGAGGAGGGCTAGGGGCTGCTGAAATGACTGTTGGAGGAATACCACCTCTTCTTCTTTTTCAACCCAGCTGGAATCCAAGAATTCCCCTTCACTCCAACTCATGAAGGGAGGGTCAGAACTGTTATTTTGATTTTAGAGAAGTGTCCAAGAGAGAGTCAGTCACTTAGCCAAGGTCACAGTCAGTGAGGGATCTGGGTCTGGCCTGCAGATCTCCGGACCCTCATTACAGTGTTCTTCTGTCCAGCAGGCCCCATGTCATGTCCCATTCTTCTGCAATACCTTGTTGTGGGGGTCTAAAGTAGGCTCACTCCTTTGCGGGTAAATGGGGGATAGTTTTGCTGTGTACTTTATTCCCTCTATGCCTGGGAGGAGGCAGGTATGAAGGGGCCTTAGTGTTAGCTGACAGCCTGCCATGGGCCCAACTCATTACTTAGTTTCTGATTCTTAAAGATTTTTTTTTATTTATCTATTTGAGAGAGAGAGAGAGCACATGAGGGGGGCAGGGTCAGAGGGAGAAGCAGACTCCCCGCCGAGCAGGGACCCCGATGTGGGACTCAATCCAGGGACTCCAGGATCATGACCTGAGCCGAAGGCAGTCGCTTAACCAACTGAGCCACCCAGGCGCCCTTAGTTTCTGATTCTTGCACACACAAAGGGTAGGATCTCAGATTAGCATCTGGGGGCAAATCATTGCCCCTTCTCAAAGTCTTGTCTTCCCAATTTGAAAATTGGGGCGAGTATAACCAACCTCTCATGGTTGTGGTAAGGACTGAGTAAAGCAGCCAGTATGTACCCCCCCCCCTCAAATGAAAAGCAGCTAGTGTGAGAAGACACAAGAAGTAAAGTGCAAAGAGAAGGGAGAGGCCAGTATGGTGATTAACATAACAATAAAAAATTAAAAAAAAAAGAAGGGAGAGGCTGAGAGCAAACATGTTCTTCGATTAGGACAGACTAAGAATCGTATTTATGATGCGCAGAGATCTCTGTTGAAACAACTCAAGAAACACACACTCACAAACAAACAACAATAGGAAAGTTAGCAACAAATTGAACGGGCCACGTACAGCAGTACAAATGGCCAATACAAAAGGAATGGGAGCTCAACAGCACAAGCAATAATGGAAATTAAATAGCAAAAATGAGGTTACATTTTCCAAATTGCAAATTGACAAACTTTTAAAAACTTCATGATGCCGAATGGGTATCACACACTGATGTTGTATGAATTGGGGCAGATTCTTTGGAGAGTCCATCTAGCACGGAAAAACCAACTGTAATACATTTACCCTACTGCCCATCTCCAAAGTCTCCTTCTTCCAGCTGCCACAGACTAAAACTAGAAGCAGGCTGGGGGAACTGATGCTTCCTAGCACAGGGCCCTGGGGGCTCAGATGTCATGGCCTTTAGACCCACTGCCGTGTTCTAGTAAGCCTGTTTCGAGCCCTGGACACTCCCCCTTGAACATCCTCAAGGTCAGGACCTTGGGAGGGGTTCCCAGAGCTGAGCCTGAGCCTTGATGGGGCAGCCTGACTCTCAAGAATTAGAGACAAACGTCTTGGAGTCTCTGTGAGACACAAGTTTCTAGATCTGTGCTTCCTTCAATTGTCCTACCTTGGCCTTCACGAACACATGGAAGAGAAACCTGGAGTTTGACTATGCATCCCCAGCAAAGCTGGGGCTCTGCTCATTGAAAATTCAGGGGCAGTTTCAGAAATTTGGCAGAGCCTTCCTGTCTACACACTGAGTTTTTGGATACGAGGAGGGGGCTGATGAGGAGAAAGTACAACCGACAATGACCTGGGTTTGAATTTCATTAGAGCTCAAAATAATGCACAAATCAGACTTCCCTTAAGTCTTTAGGCTCATATATTCATAAATAGAGTAATGTAAAAATTGGGAGCCATCACTTTCGATTAGTCACTTAACCATCTATGTTAAAGTAGAGTGGGGAAGCTGGAAGCCTGATTAGAGTGTGTTTAAGGGAGAGTGAGGGAGGGGAAAGGGAAACAATGATACTAGTCAATGAGGCATCTCAGTGCTTGAAGGAGTGTCAGAGAGTGCTTGAACACAGTGTACCCATGCACACTGCAGGATGGGATGGTGGAAATCTGGGCCAGGGAGGCGGGATGGAGTTTCAAGGAGGGGACAGGCCCTTAACCTCTCTACACCCAGCAGCATGAAGAATTCTGCTGGCCTCAGACAATAACTCCTTCCACACACGACATGCCCATCGCACTCACAGAAAACATGAACTTCCCCATCAGTCTGCTGCTGCTGCTGAGTCCTGACCTGGTGAGTCTGATTTCCCTCCAGCATCACAGATAGATCATCAGCTCCAGGAGGGCTGGGATCTAGGTGTCTATAGAGTTCACTGTTGTATCCCCAGGGCCGAGAACTGAGCCCTGTGTGCACATAGTAGGCAGGCCCTCAGCAAACACTTGATGAAAGAAGAATGAGTGTCAGTACTGGGCAGGATGATTTTTCTCCATTTTCCAGAACAGGATTGACTCAGCCGAAGACACTGTGCCCTTCATGTATTTTGTCAGCATCATGGAGAACTCATTCAAAGGCACAGGCTAGCCCGGGGAGCCTGCTGGTCCCCAAGGGTCTTGGAAGAACTGGCTCCAGAGAGCCCTGGCATATTTCACCAAGTCCTTCGGGTGAGAGCTCAGAGCCAGCGTCTGCCTCTCTCACTGCCCACAGCCAAGCCAGCACACCTCCCCTTGCTGCTCAAGCCAGAGAGCCCCCAGGCCAGGCCTGGCTCCCAAGGGCCCAATTGTCACTCTGCTTTGCCCTTAAAGGGGAGAATACCGGACACTCAGAAGCTGAGACCACAGGACCCGCACACACCCATGAACGGTAATCAAGCTGCCCCTCTGCTGCCACATGCCCCTATCTTCCCAGTTTCTCAGTCGCCAGGCTTAAAACACATGTGGCACTCTGGATTCCTTTGGCTTCGTGGTATTTATTGTCCTTTTCCACACCAGCATCTGCCTCCTGTGGTTTATGGTTTGCCTCTTTCGGCGGGGGCATTGGGGGAGGGTGGTGCTGGGCAGAGGGAGTTACCACATTACTTAGGCATATGAATCGGTACTCCTGTGCCTTGGAACAGGACTGCTTGCTTCTCAGCCGCTGTTGGGATAGGACTGTGTGGATAGAGAGTAATCGTTCTACTGGTTTCAGACATTTCAAAAAACGATGGCTGTCAGGCCATGACTGACTGACAGTCATAGGGGTGGGGGACGAGACTCGTGAGTAGAGGAGGGACAGGGAGGTTGGGTCAGAAGGAGAGGAGATGTTGCAGAACCCAAGGCAAAATTTGGGAGGCGTGAGAGCCACTAAGTTCTAATCTGACCACAACGACTCTCGCCCCACCCTTGGAAAGGGTTCCTCCCAGCACATGGCCTCATTCGTCCATTGCCTCAGGTCATTTATTTCACATTATGACACCATGTCTCTTTGTAAGCTGCTCTTAACTTAGTATGTATTGCAGTAAAATAGCAGCAGGGGAAGAGCTGAGTCTGGTGAGTGCTTCCAGGAACTGGGAAAAGCCTGAACTTTCCTGGGACTGTTCTGCTCCGGGCTAAGGCTCCGCTAAGGGAGTCCCGCCCCCCTGCAGTCCATACCCCGTTGGCCTAATGGAACCCTTGGTTCCTTGGAAACTCCTGAGCCCACCAGGACACTCGACTTCCTGCATTTGGCTCTGAGGAAATGTGGGGTGCAGGGGCTCTGAGAATCCATCCTTCTCTTGTATTTTCCACTTTTAGAGTATTTTCTCCTATAATGTTTCAAACTTGCAGAAAAACAGAGAGAACAATACAGCAGCCACCATCCCTACCTAATAGCACTGTGCCGCGAGTGCTTCAGATCCCTCTCTACCTTTGAATTAAATGTCGTGGACACATGTAAATCATCCCCAGCCCATGGTCACTCATCTCCTCCCTAAAGTAGGTCCCCCTCCCTGGGGTCTGAATAATCCTCGGTCTTCATGCAGCTTCAGAGCAGTTCCCCCTCCTGCATGGGTGACCCCCACATCACCTTAGAAATGGCCCCCTGAAGCCTCCCAGTAAACATGGGGGATTCTACAACCCTGAATCCCAACCCAGAGGGCAAAAGCAAGAATACCACCACAGCTTTTACAGATAACCCGGAACCCAGCCCTCTCCCACCCATAAACTTGTTCTCTTGAGGTGGGGTTCGTCTCAGTATGGCAGCTGAGCTCTTCATCTGTTTTAGCAAGAGAGGCCAGGAACACCAACCTGGGTCCCGGCCCTGCTCAGGTGTTCCATCCACACAGGTAGATGGTCTTTTGCCTGCTGCTGTCTACACCCCATGGGCTCAATGACCATCTCAATGGGGGCAATGGGGAAGAAGGCAGGACCAGGCGGACCCGAGTCCTGATCAGACCCATCCAATGGGCCTACCGGAAGCTGGCTGGGATAACCAGACCACGCAGCACTGGTCAAGGTGACCCACCAACCATTAGTTCCATCAAGGCGCCTGATACCTGCAGGGGCTCACTCTACTGAAATGGGTACAGAGAGCCAGTATGGTAGGTTGCCTTCTAAAAGGGCTTCTACAGATCCCTGCATCCTGGTGCTCATGCCCTGCTATAATCCCTTCCCCTTGAGTGTGGGCTGGACCTAGTAACTGGCTTCTAACCAATAGAATTTGGCAAAAGTGATGGCACGCCTTTTCTGAATTTAGGCTAGGCCAAGACCGCGACTTTCATCTTGCTGGAATTCATTCTCTCTCTCTCTGGCTCTTCTTGTGTTCTTGTTCTGATGGAGAGGGCCACATGGCAAGGAGCTGATGGCAGTCTCTGGCCAACAGCCCGAGAGGAACTGAGGCCCTCAGACCAATGACCCACGAGGAACTGCATCCTGCCAGTAGCCACATGAGTGAGCTTGGAAGTGGATCTTCCCCAAGTCGGGTCTTTCGATGAGACCACCATCCCTGGGCTGCAGAGACTTGATCACAGCCTTGTGAGAGATGGGAAGTAGAGGATCCAGGTAAGTCACAGCCGTGGTGGTTCCTGATCCACAGACCCCTGAGAGAGTGACTGTGTATCGTTTTAAGCCGCTGTTTGGGGGTAATTTGTTATGCAGTGGTCAGTAGTAATGAAGACAGCAGGAATCTCTGGAGGCTAGGGGCAAGAGACAGAGGCCTGACTCAGGCTGGGAAGGGTTTTCCAGGGGCCAGAGTGGCACAGAACGTGCCCACATCCTAGTCTGCCCTGCTGTCTAGTCCCAGCCTTGTCACTAGTCACCTGTGTCACCTTGGGCAAACCACATGAAGTCTCTGGCTCAGTTTGCTCTTCTGTACCATTTGGCTGATAATCAACTCGCAGGACTGTTGGAAAGATAACTGTCAATTTAAAACCCACACGACAGAACGTCTGATATGTACTAGGCCCTCAGTAGATGGCAAGCGTGAGTCTTAACATAGTTGATCTGGGACCCTGCATCCACCTCACAGGAGCTCTCCAGTGATCCAGGAGGGTTCCAGTCCTCAAAAATAAGCAAACAGGCAAACCAACCAACACACAAAAACCAAACAAAACCCAGGCAAAAAATATCTTTCTACCAAGTAGCACAAGAACGTTTGTTCTCTAAGGAAGGGAGGCATATCAGAGTGGATACTTTTCCAAAAAATTCTGACGTGAGGGAGGCAGTCCCAGCTGAAGGCTATATCCCTTATACAAAGGAACAAATATTCGCATTTCTCTCCCCCCTTCCTCCTCCTGCCCTCCCTCCCTCCATTGTTGCTCCCTTATCTGTATCCCTACCTTCCTCACTCCCTCCTTCCTTTCCCCTCCCTCAAGTTGCCTGTTTCCAGGATCCCATCCCCACAATTGTGCCTCTTCTCACTCACCTCACACCTACTAAATAGCCAGCACTTTCTTATGTTTTCCTTGTTTTATTTGAGATAAACTCATATCAATATTTTCATTATGCGCTGGTCTCCAGATCCCCCAGGCCACAGAAGATAGTCCCTGGTTACTGGCTTTGGGGAAACAGCTCAAACTTAGGTGGCCCTCTCCATAATTCCCTAGAGGTGGTGCATTTAGAAAGACCAGTTTACACAGTATAGAAATCTGCACAGGGACGGGAGCTCAGGACACAGTCCAGACCAAGAATGGAGACATCTTTCTGGATCACCCAAATCCAAAATGACATAATTCTGTAAGAGCCCCTTTCCATCCAGGATTTTGTCTCCAGGACATTCCTTCAGACTTTACACCTAAAAATTTGGACTCTGTTTCTCTCCTAGAGTCTTATCTCTCTCTCTCTCTCTCTCTCTTTCTCTCTCTCCAACATGCGTAAAATTTCCCTTCTGACCCCAAAAGGAACCTTCAGTTCTGCCCTGTCTCTGGGCTTTTGCAGTTCTCTGACACCACTATTTCCCTATTCAGCCTTCTTCCTGTCCTTCTGGTCTCTTGTATTCCTACCCCTATTAAAAAAATCCTTCCTTGTTATCAGATCTCCCTAGCCCTTGGTCACCTATCCCCCCTCTGCTGTGCATACAAACACACTGGGTCCTTTCCCCCATCACAGAATTTCATATGCTAAACTGTCACCTCTGGAGGGTTAACTTGCATGACCTTCTCAACCAGACTCTCATCTCTGGGGCAGGAACAACCAGTCCCTGACACAGGGATTTTACATACAGCAGGGACCCAACAAATATTTATTGAAAAAAAATGAGTCAGTGGGCATGTTTTCTTGAAGCCTTTATTGTGCCTATACCCTCCGATCTGGGACAATGGTGAGCAGTATCCTCTTTATTTCCTCCACCATGGAGTCCAGAGCCTCCTGCCCAGCAGAAGCTGGATGTTTCCAAAGTCTGGGCTGAGAGTCGTCTTCCTGGAAGTGCCAAAGGCCTTTCTGCATTCCTGAAATGAACGTGGTCTGGCCAAGTGTAGGTAGGGCAAGGGGTGTGAGACCACGTAGGATACAGAGATAGATGTAGCTGCTGCCCCTGCTGACAGATCCCAGGCCCAAGGAACAAGGTTATTAGGCCTCCTCACTCCCTCTTTCAGTTCAGGACAGTGCTTGGAGGCAGAACCCTTGGCTGTGGTGGTGCCACTCTCCGGCCAATCCAGTGGGTAAACGGGGGGTATAACTTGGCATCAGCACTACAAACTCAAGCGGCAATGGTGGGATTTAATGGAGCAAGACTTGGCAGTAAGACTTTACCTGTATTTCTCAGCAACCCCCAGCAAACATATTCACCACCCACCAGAGGGCCTGACTTACACACACGCACACACACACACACACACACACACACACACACACACACAGCATCACCACACATTATACCCTTACAGGAACACCCCTGCTGATTGATTTAGATCCTGGCTGTCCTGACCCACCTCAGGCCCTCCTTGCCATGATGTCCCATTTGGATCCATCCACCTCCCTCTTTGCCCAGGCCCTTTGCTTCTGAAATTTCTCAGCTCCAGAGGAAGACAAGTTTGATCTATCAATACTAATCACACTGTTCTCACTCACCGTCTGACCACAAATAACCCCTGTTCTTCTGTCAGCCTAGGGGAGCCATCAACCCCCCTGTTCAGGCTCAGACAAGTCCCTTCCTTCTTCCACTCAGGCCTCAGTTTCCCCGTGTGTAGCATGAAATCTTGAACAGTTTGGCTCTCACAACCAGTGATGGTATGCCATTCAGAGGATTGGTACATTCGCAGCTGCCTTCTGTGCCAGCCACAAAGACTTGATATAGAATCCCCGTGGGCACTGTTGCACTGGGGACTCTTTTCCAAGTGGCTTCCCATTGGGTCTTTTCCTAAGATGCTGACTGACACCTCAGGCTCCTCCTCCTACCTAAAGCTTCCAACTCCACAGGCCAGAGCTGTGGGGTCAATGGCATTGACCTGGTCCAGAGCCCAGGTCTCTGGAGGTGAAGGCAGATGTCACTGCCTTAAGCCACACTGAAACTTTTCAGAAGCTCTAGATAATGCCCTGGATATATTCTGGTGCATCCTAGAGGGATACCCTGGATATATTCTGATGCATCCTGGAGGGATAGAACTTGGAAGGGTTACCCCAGATTCAGTCTGGTCCCGAATGAACATCGGGATTTTTAATAACTGAGTTAAAGTGCTCTGGGTCACGCCAGGCCATGATTTTCTAATCCTGCTCTGCCTCCTGTGGCTGACCTCGACTTCCACTAATGCACAGAATAGAAAGCTGGGTCTGGTTGCCTGCAGCTGCACACACTCACCTTATTGTGTTGGACTTCTTGGGGTACTGACCCTGGCTGACTTCTTTCCTTATTCCCTTAAGGATTTCCCTCCATCGGGCAACCTTCACTGACCCCCAACTTATCACCTAACCCTGAGTATTCAACCTGAGCTCTCTCAGAATCCCAAAGTCTCTTTCCATCCCTCTCTGTTATAATTGTCCTGTTTCTTGTCCCCTGTAGTCCAGGCCCTGAGGCGGTAGCTGAGTTTCATTCATCTCTGTATCCCCAGGGCCTGACCTGTGAAAGGATCCAAGGGAAGACCAGCCGTGTACCCTCACTGTTTATGTAAGGGAGACTTTCACCAACACCTCCCCATATTCCAACAATCGAGTTTGCAGAATTTTAGAATGTTGACAACGTCAAATGTGAAGGATGAAGAAAAATGGATGCCATCCTATACTATGCCTATGAGTGTGAATTAGTACTGCGTTTTTGGACAGTCATTTGCCAGCGCTTATCAATATCTAAACATATATATCTCTTTCTTATTGAGATATAGTTCACATACAATAAAAATCACCCTCTTAAGGTGTACAATTCAGTGGTTTTTAGTATGTTTGCAGACCTGTGAAACCATTACCAATCAATTTTAGAACAGTTTCATCATCCCCAAAAGAAACCCCACGTCCATAGCAGTCATTCTCCATTGCCCCCAACCCCAGCCCTACAAAACCATTAATCTATTTTCTGTCTTGTGGATTTCCCTATTCTGAACACTTCATGCAAATGGAATTATACAATATGTGGTCTCTGTGATGGCTTATTTCACTTAACATAATGTTTACAAGGTTCACCCATGTTGTGTCATGTATCAGTACTTCATTTTTTTTTTCCGGATGAAAATATACCATTGTATGGCTATACCGCTGATGTCTATCTGTTACTCAGATGATGGACATTTGGGTTGCTTACACCCTTTAGCTATTATAAATATTGCCATTATGATCAATCCTATCCAAGTTTATGTGTGGACATATGTTTTCAATTGTTTGGGGCATATACCTAGGAGTGCAATTACTGGGTCATAAGGTTTATGTTTAACAACTTGAGGTATGGCCATACTGTCTTTCGCAGGGGTTGCACCATTTCACATTCCCACCAACAATGTAGGAGACCTCTAATTTCTCCACATACTCTCCAGCTTTTGTTATTGTCCGTCTTTTTATTATAGCCATCTTGTTGGGTGAGAAATGGCATCCCACTGTAGTTCTGATTTGCGTTTCCTTAGCGACTAAGCATCTTTTTGTGTACTTATTGGCCATTGGAATAGTGCCTTTATTTTATTTTTTAAAGATTTATTTATTTGAGAGAGAGAGTGCATGAAGGGAGGGAGGGACAGGGGGAGAGAGAGGGGGGAAGCAGACTCCCCGCTGAGTGGGGAGCCCAATGCTGGGCTTGCTCTCAGGACCCTGAGATCATGACTTGAGCCAAAAGCAAGGGTCGGACGCTCTGAGCCACCCAGGCGCCCCTGAAATATTGACTTTAGAGAAACAACGATTCAGGTCTTTGCCCATATATTTTGTTTTAGCTTTTCTTTCTAGATTTATTTGTTTCCATATCAGGCATAATGGACATTGAATCACAAATAACAACCAAAACACCAAAAAGAGAGAGAGAAAGAAATCCACTAGAGATTACTTACATTACGGCTACATATCAAAATTTATATATTAGTAGACATACATTCCGTTCTTAGGTGCCAGGTTAGCCAACCTTTTTATTTTTAATTTTATAATTGAGATACAACATGAAGTTTAAAGTGTAGGATGTGTTGAATCGATACGTTTATATATTGAGAAATGATTACCACCCTGGGACTACCTTACACCTCCATCACCTCCCATTATTACTTACCTTTTCTTTTTTGTGGTGAGAACTCTTAAGATCTACACTCTTAGCAAATTTCAAGTGTATAATGCAGTATTATTAACTATAATCACCATGCTGTACATTTTATGTTAAGTCTTTAACCCATTTCAACTTAATGGTTGTGAGTTGTGTAAGACAGGGATCCAATTACATTCTTCTGCATGTGGTTATCCAGTTTTCCCAACCCCATTTATTGAAGAATTATCCTTTCCCCATCGAATATTTTTGGTTCCCTTGCCAAATCTTTGTTGACCTTATAGGGGAGGGATTATTTCTGGATTCTTAATTCTGTTCCATCGGTCTATGTGTCCATTTTTATGCCACTGCCACTGTTTTGCTTTTAAAATGGCTTTGTAGTATAGTTTGAAATCAGGAAGTGTGACACGCCCAGTTTAGCTCTTCTTTCTCAGGATTGCTTTGGCTTGTCAGGGACTTTTGTGGCTCCCTACAAATTTTAGAATTGTTTGCGTTTTTCTATTTCTGTGGAAAAATGTTTTAGGAATTTTTATAAGGATTGTATTGAGTCTATAATTGGCTTTGGGTAGTATGGACTTTTTAACAGTATTCATTCTTCCGATCTGTGAATGTAGATACATTTCCATTAGTGCCTTCTTCAGTTTCTTTCATCAGAGTCTTGAAATTTTCATTGTACAGATCGTTCACTTCCTTGGTTAAATGTACTTCTGAGCAAAAAACAAATTAAATTTAAAAAGATTATTTCTAAGTATTTTATTGTTTCGGGTGCTTTTGTAAATGGGATTGTTTTCTTTATTTCTACTTTTGGTAATTTATTGTTAGTGTGTAGAGGCATAACTGATTTCTGTATGGTGATTTTGTGTCCTGCAACTTTAAGTTAGTTGGTTAATTCTAATAATTTTTTGGTGGACTCTTTAGGATGTTTTATTTTATTTTTTAATTTAACTTAATTTTATTATGTTATATTAGTCACCATACAGTTCATCATTAGTTTTACGATGTTGTATATATAAGATTATATTTTTTTATTATGTTCAGTTAGCCAACATATAGTACATCATTAGTTTTTTTTTGAAGATTTTATTTATTTATTTGAGAGAGAGAATGAGAGAGAGAGCGAGAGAGAGAGCACATGAGAGGGGGAAGGGCCAGAGGGAGAAGCAGACTCCCCGCTGAGCAGGGAGCCCGATGAGGGACTTGATCCTGGGACTCCAGGATCATGACCTGAGCCAAAGGCAGTCGCTTCACCAACTGAGCCACCCAGGTGCCCCATCATTAGTTTTTGATGTAGTGTTCAGTGATTCATTAGTTGCATATAACACCCAGTGCTCATCACAACACATGGCCTCCTCAATACCCATCACTTGGTTACCCCATTCCCCCATTCCCCTCCCTTCTCTAACCCTCAGTTTGTTTCCCAGAGTCCAGAGTCTCTCATGGCTTGTCTCCCTCTCTGATTTCTTTCCATTCAGTTTTCCCTCCCTTCCACTATCGTCCTCCATGCTATTCCTTATGTTCCACATATGAGCGAAACCGTATGATAATTGTCTTTCTCTGCTTGACTTATTTCACTTAGCATAATCCCCTCCAGTTCCATCTATGTCAGTGCAAATCGTAGGTATTCATCCTTTCTGATGGCTGAGTAATATTCCATTGTATATATAAGATTGTATTATCTGCAAAGACAATTTCACTTCTTCTTTTCTGATTTAGATGCCATTTCTTTCTTTTTTCTTTCCTGATTGCTCTGGCTAGGACTTCCTGTACTATGTTATATAGAAATGGGGACAGTGGGCACTCTTGTCTTGTTCCTGATTTTAGAGGAAAAGATTTCAAACAGGGGAGGAGCAAGATGGCAGAGGAGTAGGAGACCTAAAATTTTTCTGGTCCCAGGAATTCACCTAGACAGTAATCAAACCATTCTGAACACCTACAAACTCAAAAGGAGAGCGGAGAAAAGAATAGCAGCAATTCTATGAACAGAAATGCGACCACTTTCTGGAAGGTAGGACATGCGAAGAAGTGAATCGGAGGTGATATTTGGGATGATAGACCATGGGGGGAGGGAGCCTCTGTCAGCAGCTACTGGCAAGTGAAAGGGCAGTGGAGCACAAAATCAGAACTTTTAGAAGTCTGCTCTGCTGAGGGATGTTGCTCCAGTGGCTAAGTGGGGGGTGGAATCCTCACCGGGACCGTGTGGTGTCAAGACCCTCGGGGTCACAGAAAGCCTGGGGGTGCCTGAGTGTGGCAGAGGTCCCAGGTATCAGAACGGGGAAGCTGGCTGCAAAGACAGAGTCGAGGAGTGGGCTCTCAGCTCAGGGTTGCCATAAACTGTGATCCATGGCACAGTCAGGCCACTGCTCTTTGAGCAGAGACCCAACAAGTGGCAGATCCGGGGAGACTCCACTTCCTCCCCCAGAAGGAGGGGCACAGGAGTGCTCCACAGGAATCTGATGGGTTTGGAGGTTCCAAACGGGGTCGTGTGCCAGACAGAAACGCTTGTTCACAGGCCAGGTGAGCATGGAGCCTGGCCAGAGACCGGGGAGACAGGAGTGATTGACTGCTTTCCTCTGAGGGCTCACTAAGGAGTGGGAACCTGAGCTCATGGCTCCTCCGGGGCCAGAGATTAGGAGGCCGCCATTTTCACTCTCGTCCTCCAAAGCTATACAGAAAACTTTCAGGGAACAAAAGCTACTGAGAGCAAGCCCGAGCTGATACCTTTTCCAGGCCCCTGGCAAGGGCGGTGCAATTCAGCCTCAGGCAAAGACATTTGAGAATCACTGCAACAGGCCCCTCCCCCAGAAGATCAGCAAGAACATCCAGCCAAGACCAAGTTTACCGATCAATGAGAACTGCAAAACTCCAGCGCTAGGGGACTACAGCACATAGAATTGATGGCTTTTTCCCCATGATTCTTTAGTCTTCAAAGTCAACTTTTTAAATGTTCCTTATTTTTTCTTTTCCTATTTTCTTTTTTTTGAATTTTTCTTATTTCATTTTTCAAGCAACGTCTTATCAATTCCCTTTTTAAAAATCTTTTTTAATTTTCATTTTCACAGTCATATTCTATCCTTCATTGTATTTAACCTTATTTTTTGTATATATAAGTTTTTCTTTCTTTTTTAAATTTAATTTAATTTTATTATGTTATGTTGGTCACCATACAATACATCATTAGTTTTTGATGTAGTAATCTACCATTCATTGTTTTCGTGTAACACCCAGTGCTCCATGCAGTACATGCCCTGCTTAACACCCATCACCAAGTTAATCCATCCACCCACCCCCCTCCCCTCTAAAACCCTCAGTTTGTTTCTCGGAGTCCATAGTCTCTCATGGTTCTTCTCCCTCTCTGATTCCCCCCCCCCCTTCATTTTTCCCTTCCTTCTCCTAATGTCCTCCATGCTATTCCTTATGTTCCACAAATAAGTGAAACCATATCATAATTGACTTTCTCTGCTTGACTTAGGTCACTTAGCACAATCTCCTCCTGTCCCATCCATGTTGATGTAAAAGTTGGGTATTCATCCTTTCTGATGGTTGAGTAATATTCCGTTGTGTATATGGACCACATCTTCTTTATCCATTTATCTGTTGAAGGGCATCTCGGCTCTCTCCACTGTTTGGGGATTGCGGACATTGCTGTTATGAATATTGGGGTGCATATGGCCCTTCTTTGCACTACATCTGTGTCTTTGGGGTAAATACCCAGAAGTGCAATTCCTGGGTCATAGGGTAGCAATATTTTTAATTTTTGAGGAACCTCCACACTGTTTTCCAAAGTGGCTGTACCAACCTGTATTCCCACCAACAGTGTAAGAGGGTTCCCCTTTCTCCACAACCTCTCCAACATTTGTTGTTTCTTGCCTTGTCAATTTTTTCCATTCTCACTGGTGTGAGGTGGTATCTCATTGAGGTTTTGATTTGGATTTCCCTGATGCCAGGCAATGTTGAGCACTTTTTCATGTGTCTGTTGGCCATTTGGATGTCTTCTTTGGAAAAATGTCTGTTCGTGCCTTCTGCCCATTTCTTGATTGGATTCTTTGTTCTCTGGGTGTTGAGTTTGATAAGTTCTTTATAGATTTTGGGTACTAGCCCTTTATCTGATATGTCATTTGCAAATATCTTCTCCCATTCTGTCGGTTGTCTTTTGGTTTTTTGACTGTTTCTTTTCAAAAGAAAAGCTTTTTATCTTGATGAAGCGCCAATAGTTCATTTTTGCCCTTTCTTCCCTTGCCTTTGGCGATGTTTCTAGGAAGTAGTTGCTGCATCTGAGGTCGAAAAGTTTGCTGCCTGTGTTCTCCTCAAGGATTTTGACGAATTCCTGTCTCACATTTAGGTCTAAATTAGTTGCATTTCTACAAACCAACAACAAGACAGAAGAAAGAGAAATTAAGGAGTCGATCCCATTTACAATTGCACCCCAAACCATAAGACACTTAGGAATAATTCTAACCAAAGAGGCAAAGGATCTGTACTCAGAAAACTATAGAATACTCATGAAAGTAATTGAGGAAGACACAAAGAAATGGAAAAACGTTCGATGCTCATGGATTGCAAGAACAAATATTGTGAAAATGTCTATGCTACCTAGAGCAAGCTACACATTTAATGCAATCCCTTTCGAAATACCACCAACTTGTTTCAAAGAAATGGAACAAATAATCCAAAAATTTTTGTGGAACCAGAAAAGACCCTGAATAGCCTGAGGAATGTTGAAAAAACAAAGCAAAGCTGGTGGCATCGCAACTCCAGACTTGAAGCTCTATTACAAAGCTGTAATCATCAAGACAGTATAGTACTGGCACAAAAACAGACACATAGATCAGTGGAACAGAATAGAGAGCCCAGAAATGGACCCTCAACTCTATGGTCAACTAATCTTCGACAAAGCAGGAAAGAATGTCCAATGGAAAAAAGACAGTCTCTTCAACAAATGGTTTTGGGAATATTGGACAGCCACATGCAGAAGAATGAAACTGGACTATTTCCTTACACCACACACAAAAATAGACTCAAAATGGATGAAAGACCCAAATGGGAGACAGAAGTCCATCAAAATCCTAGAGGAGAACATAGGGAGCAACCTCTTCGACCTCAGCTGCACACAGCTACTTCTTCCTAGAAACATCGCCAAAGGCAAGGGAAGCAAGGGCAAAAATGAACTATTGGGACTTCATCAAGATTAAAAGCTTTTGTACAGCAAAGGAAACAGTCAACAAAACCAAAACGTAACTGACAGATTGGGAGAATATATTTGCAAATGAAAAGATTTCAAGCTTTCACCTTTGTGTATGAAGTTAGCTTTGGGCTTGTCATGTATGGCCTTTACCACTTTGAAGTATTTTCCTTCTACATCCAGTTTTTCTGAGAGATTTTTATAATGAAAAGATGTTGTATTTTGCCAAAAGCTTTTTTGTATGAGTTTTATTATTATTATGTTATGTTTATCACCATACATTGCATCATTAATTCTTGATGTAGTGTTCCATGATTCATTGTTTGTGTATAACACCCAGTGCTCTGTGCAGAACGTGCCCTCTTTAATACCTATCACAAGGCTAACCCTTCCCCCACCCCCCTCCCCTCCAGAACCCTCAGTTTGTTTCTCAGAGTCCATCGTCTCTCATGATTCATCTCTCCCTCTGATTTCCCCCCCCTTCATTCTTCCCTTCCTGCTTTCTTCTTCTTCTTCTTCTTCTTCTTCTTCTTCTTCTTCTTCTTCTTCTTCTTCTTCTTCTTCTTCTTCTTCTTCTTCTTCTTTTTAACATATAATGTATTATTTGTTTCAGAGATACAGGTCTGTGATTCAACAGTCTTACACAATTCACAGTGCTCACCATAGCACATACCCTCCCCAATGTCTATCAACCCCCACCCCATCCCTCCCACCCCCCACCACTCCAGCAACCCTCAGTTTGTTTCCTGAGATTAAGAATTCCTCATATCAGTGAGGTCATATGATACATGTCTTTCTCTGATTGACTTATTTTGCTCAGCATAGTACCCTCCAGTTGCATCCACGTCGTTGCAAATGGTAAGGTTTCATTCCTTTTGATGGCTGCATAATATTCCATTGTATATATGTACCACATCTTCTTTATCTGTTCATCTGTCGATGGACATCTTGGCTCTTTCCATAGTTTGGCTATTATGGACATTGCTGCTATAAACATCAGGGTGCACGTACCCCTTTGGATCCCTACATTTGTATCTTTGGGGTAAATACCCAGTAGTGCAATTGCTGGATTGTATGGTAGCTCTATTTTCAACTTTTTGAGGAACCTCCATACTGTTTTCCAGAGGGGTTGCACCAGCTTGCATTCCCACTAACAGCGTAGGAGGGTTCCCCTTTCTCTGCATCCCCGCCAACATCTGTCGTTTCCTGACTTGTTAATTTTAGCCATTCTGGCTGGTGTGAGGTGGTATCTCATTGAGGTTTTGATTTGGATTTCCCTGATACCGAGCGATGTTGAGCACTTTTTCATGTGTCTATTGGCCATTTGGATTTCTTCTTTGGAAAAATATCTGTTCATGTCTTCTGCCCATGTCTCGATTGGGTCATTTGTTCTTTGGGTGTTGAGTTTAATAAGTTTTTTACAGAGTTTTGTGTGAGTTTTAGTTTCATTTTATTAATGGGGCGTACCCCATTTATTGATTTGTGTATGTTGAACCACACTTGCATTTCAGGGATAAATTTCACCTGATTATGATGTATTATCCTTCTAGTATCTGGTTGAATTCAGTTTGCAGATATTTTCTTGAGAATTTTTGCATTTATATTCATCAGGGATATTGGACTGTAGTTTTCATTTCTTGCAGTGCTTCTGTCTGGCTTTGATACCAGGGTAATGCTGGATATGTGAGATGAGTTTGGCAGTGTTTCCTCTTCTTCAGTTATTTGGAAGACAGAAGAATTGGAGTGAATTCTTTAAATATTTGATATACTTTGCCAGTGAAACCATCTGATCTTGAGCTTTTCTTTGTTGGGAGGTTTTTCTTTTCTTAAAGATTTATTTATTTATTTATTTATTTATTTATTTATTTATTTATTTTAGAGAGAGTGTGTGGGAGTGGGGGGGTGCAGAGGAAGAGAACCTCGAGCAGACTACTACTGAGTGCAGAGCCTGATGAGATCATGACCCATGAGATCCCACGACCCATCGATCATTCGTTTTTCAAACGTGGGTGTTTATTGCTATAAAACTTCCCTCTTGGAACTACATTTCTTAAATCCCATACGTTTTGGTATGGTGTGTTTCCACTTTCCTTTCTTTCAATATATTTTTAAATATCCCTTTTGATTTCTTCTTTGGCCCGTTGGCTGTTCAGGAGCATGTTGTTTAATTTCCATTTATTTGTGAATTCTCTAGCCTTCCTCTGTCATTGATTTCTAATTTCATACTATTGTGGCTAGAAAAGATATATGCTTTGATCTGAATCCTAAATTTGCTAAGACTTGTCTTATGACCTGTTGTATGGTGTAGCATGTGAAATATTCTGTTTCCAGTTGAGAAGACTGTGTGTTCTGCTGCTCTTGTGTTGTAGGTTCTGTGTACATCCGTTAGGTCCATCTGGTCTAAAATATTGTTCAAGTCTATGGTTTCCATATTGTTTTTAGTTCTGGATGATATCTCCACTATTGAAAGTAGGACATTCAATGTCCCTACTATTATGTTGTTATCTATTTCTTCCTTCAGATCTGTTAGTATCTGAACGATCTGTCAGATCTGCTGGCTTAATATATTTAGGTGTTCCAATGTTGGGTGCATATATATTTACAATTGCTATATCTTCTTGGTGAATTAAACCGTTGATCATTATATAATGGCCTTTTTTTGTGTCTTGTTACAATTTTTGGCTTAATATGTATTTTGTCTTATATAAGTATAGTTACTCCTGTTCTATTTTGGATTCTACTTGTATGGAATAACTCTTTCTGACCCTTCCCTGTGAACCTATTTGTGCTCTTATAACTCAAGTGAGTCTCTTGTAGGTAGCATCTATTAAGTCTTATTTCGGTTTTTTTGTTTGTTTGTTTAGTTTTTAAATACATCCAGCCACTCTATATCCTATGTTTGGAGAATTTAATCCATTTGCATTTAGAGTAATTATTGATAGAGAATGATTTATAAATGTCATCTTATTAATTGTTTTCTGGTTGTTTTCTTCCTCTCTTGTTACCTTCCTTTGTGAACTGACGATGTTTTGTAGTGGCATGCTTTATTTCTTAGGTGGTTTTTTTTTTTTTACTTTTTGAAATTTCTTTAATCTGAGTATAGTTGACACATAATGTTACATTAATGGGCTGAAGACCCAAGCATGAGACCTAAAGTCATACAACTCTGGAAGAGAACATAGGCAGTAATTTCTTTGACTTCAGCCCTAACATTTTTCTAGATATGTCCCCTCAGGCAAGGGAAACAAACCAAAGCAAGAATAAATCATTGTGACTACATAAAAATAAAAAAACTTTTGCACAGAGAAGGAAGCCATCAAAAAAAAAAAAGGCAACTTACTGAATGTAGTGATGTGCTTTGATTCCCTTCTCTTTATCTTTTGTGAATCTGCTGTAGGCTTTTCCTTCGTGGTTACCATGAGACTTACATAAATCATCTTATAGATATAACATCTATTTTATGCTAACTTCAATTGCATACAAAATTCTACTTTTTCTTTTCTCCTTTTATGTTTTTGATGTCACTGTTTGCCTCTTTTTATATTGTGTATTCATTAACAAATTATTGTAGCTATAGTTATTTTAATAGTTTTGTCTTTTTAACATTTATACTAGGCTTAACTGGTTAACACATCACCCATTACAGTATTAGAGTATTCTGGAACTTGACTATATACTTACCTTCACCACTCTTTCATACGTTTTCGTGTTACCAATTTGCATCCTTTCATTTCACCTTAAAGAACTCTTCTCCACATCTCTTGTAAGGTAGGTCATAGGTCTAGTGGTGATGGATTCCCTCAGCTTTTATGTGCCTGGGAAATCCTCATCTGTCCTTCCTTTCTGCAGAATAACTTTGGTGGATAGAGTATTCCTGGTTGGCAGGTTTTTTCTTTCATCACTTTGAATTATTATCTCACTCTCACCTGGCCTATAAAGTCTCGGTTGAGAAATCTTCTGATAGCCCTATGGTGTTCCCTTATGAGTTACCAGCTTGTTTTCTGTTGCTGCTTTTAAGGGTCTCTCTTTGTCTTTGATTTTTGGCAGATTTATTGTAATGTGTCTTGGAGAGAATCACTTCAAGTTCAATTTGTTTGTTGACCTGTGATCTTCCTGAACTTGGATATCCAAAACCTAACCAGATTTGGGAAATGCTCAGCCATTATATTTTAAATGACCATTCTGCCCCGTTCACCTCCTCTTCTCCTTCTGGAACTCCAATAATTCTCAAGCTGGTTCTTTTGGTGTTATCCTGTAGATCACGTAAGCTTTCTTCACACTTTCTCATTCTTTTCTCTTCTTTCTCCTTTGACTGGATAATTTCAAAGTTCTTGTCTTCTGTCTCACAGATTTTCCTTTACTTCATCCATTTATTGTTGATGTTCTCTATTGCAGTTTTCAGTTCATTCACTGTATCCTTCAGCCCCAGATTTTCTTTTGGTTCTTATTTGTGATTTCTATCTATTTGTTAAAAATTTCTTTTTGCTCAGGAATTGCTTTCCTGATTTCACTGAATTGTCTTTCTGTGTTTCCTTGTAGCTTATTGAGTTTCCCTAAAAGAGCTAGTTTGAATTATTTATTGGGTGTTTTGCCAGTCTCCATTTCTTTGTCAATTACTAGAAGATTATTGTCATCCTTCGGTGGTGTCATGTTTCCTTGATTTTTTTTTTTCATATTCCTTGACTTTTTGCAATGCTGTCTTCACATATGATGTATCAATAACTTCCTCCAGTCTTTACTGTCTTTAGGAGTGAAATACCTGCCATCTGCCCTGCTAATGATTGTGAAGCTTTCTCATATCTATTGATACACTTCTTCCACACTTCTTGCTCCTCCCTGTGGCAGAATTCTTAAGCTCCTATGCCTTCTCTTGGTCTTTCAACGCACCAGACCAGGTGCTGTTAGTCTCCCCTTGCATCCCACAAGGTGGCATTAAAGCTCAAGATTGTGCTCTCTCTCTGGCCCACAGTTTTGGACCAATTTTCTGTGTATATTCCCTAGCCATCTCCCAAAGGTCGCTCTCACTGCCAGCAGGAGCTTGCATGGGAAGGCTACCATAGGATGCGTGTGTGTGCGTGTGTGTGTGTGTGTGTGTGTGTGTGTGTGTGTTGTATTAGTGCTAATAGAAACAGTGTTTCTTTAATGCCTTCTGGGAATCCTATCTACTATTCTCCCAGCCTCTTCTAGGTCCCCTCACTAGTCAATGAAGCATATGATTCTGTAGTCCTCTTCAATGCATCCAAACGTGTATTTTGTTTTATTTGTTTTGTTTGTGTTTTCTTTTTTCCTTGTCCCAATGGTGTGCTGTAACTTCTGCTCTGGAAACCTTGACTTCCACAAACGCTCTCTCCTCTGTGGGTGATATTCTAAAGCAGGCAAGGATGCTTGTGACATAGGGTCAAGGTCAAAGAAGGTTAAAAACAAATCTGAATTGCTTTTTTAGTTTTCTCTGAGAATGCATGACATAAGACTTACCTCCATAAATAAGACAACACTTACAACAAGTGAAACAGCTCAAAAGTAATTTGCCAAAATAATGCAGATTTTCTGCTCATGACTTAAAGACATAAATGATCTTGGAGATAAGATCATTGCATTTACAACCAGGGTTTCAACATTGACAACATTTCCATACAGTTTCTGCAGGTCATTTTCTGAATTCCACTCACTCTCATTGGCTTTTTTTTTTTTTTTTTTTTTTTTTTTTTCTCTTTTTTCTATTTTTTACTCTTTTAACTACTGCAAGTTTAGAACACCTTTTGGCATATGGCAGTGCAAGCATACCTATGTTACAATCTCCCCAAAATGTTTTTGGCTATTTTATTATTCCACATGAACTTGAGAATCAAATATTACAAGTTCCCTCTAAAGACGTGCTTGGATTATCCACCTGTAATTGCATGAGGTGTAGAGATAGATACAGGGAGGATATAATGTATTTACACTACCAAAGCCTCTCTCATTTGGAAATTAATGTACATCTACTAATTTAAGGATTTCTTTTTGCATTCCTCATCTAAGGTTTAAGGGATTTTTTTTTAAATGTGGCTTTCACTGATATTTATGTAAGTCTTATGCTAGATGCTATTGCAAATGTGATCCCTTTTTAAAAATTGAGGTATAATTGACATATGATATTGTATTAGTTTTAGGTGCATGGCATAATGATTTGGTATAGGTCTATATTGTAAAATGATTACCGTGAGTTTAGTTAACATCCATCATGGAACATACTTACAAATTTATTTTTTCTTGTGATGAGACATTTTAAGATCTATTCTCTTAGCAACTTCAAATATAAGTTTAGGTATTGTTAACTATACTCACTATTCAGTATATTACATCCCCAGGACATATTTATTTTACAAGTGGAAGCTTGTATGTTTTGAACACCTTCATCCATTTTGCCCATCCCCCAACCCTCCAGATATGTGGTATATGTGAGATATGTATATATCTCATATGTTCCTTTCTTTCATTTGTTTTACGGTTTTATTTTTTATCTTTTTTTAAGTTTTTATATCAATGCCAGTTAGTTAATATACAGAGTAACATTAGTTTCTGATGTACAACATAGTGATTCAACACTTCCATCCAACACCTGATGCTCATCACAAGTGCACTCCTTAAACCCCATCATCTATATTTATTCCTCTCCCCACCTACAACCCCTCTGGTAACATCAGTTTTTTTTGTTTTGTTTTGTTTTTTAGTTTCGAGCTTTTATTTAAATTCCAGTTAGGTAACACACAATGTAATATTAGTTTTGGGTGTAGAATTTAGTGATTCATCTCTTACATATGACACCCAATGGTCATCACAAGAAGTGCCCAACTTAATACCCTTCACCCATTTAACCCATTCCCCCCCACCTCCCCTTCAGGAACTCTGTTTGTTTTCTATAGTTAAGTGTCTTTTATTGTTTGCCTCTCTCTTTTTTCCCCCCTATGTTCATCTGATATTGTCTCTTAAATTCCACATATGGGGGAACTCATGGTATTTGTCTTTTTCTGATTGACTGTTTTTGCTTAGCATCATATGCTCTAGCTTCATCCACGTCATTGCAAATGGCAAGACTTCATCCTTATTTTTTTTAAAGATTTTATTTATTCATTAGAGAGAGAGAGAGAGAGAGAGCACATGAGAGGGGGGAGGGTCAGAGGGAGAAGCAGACTCCCTGCTCAGTAGGCAGCCTGATGCGGGACTCGATCCTGGGACTCCAGGATCATGACCTAAGCCGAAGGCAGTCGCTTAACCAACTGAGCCACCCAGGCGCCCAAGACTTCATCCTTTTTTGATGGCTGCGTAATATTCCATTGTTTATATATACCACATCTTCTTTATCTATTATCAGTCAATGGACATTTGGGCTTTTTCCATAATTTGGCTATTGTTGATAATGCTGCTGTAAATATCAGGTTACATGTATCCTTTCAAATCAATATTTTTTTATACTTTTGGTGAATACCTACTAGTACAATTGCTAGATCATAGGGTAGTGCCATTTTTAACATTTTAAGGCAACTCCATACAGTTTTCCAGAATGGTTGCACCAGTTTGCCCCAGTTCCCACCAACAGTGTAACAGGGTTCCCCTTTCTCCACATCCTCACCAACATATGTTGTATTTGTCTTGTTAATTTTAGCCATTTTCTGACAGGTTTGAGGTGTTATCTCATTGTAGTTTGGATTTGCATTTCTCTGCTGATGAGTGATGTTGAACATCTTTTCATGTGTCTATTGGCCATCTGTATGTCCTCTTTGGAATAAATGTTTATTCCTGTCTTCAGCCCATTTTGTAACTGGATTATTTGGTTTTTCGGTGTTGAGTTGTGTAAGTCCTTCATAGATTTTTGTTATTATCCCATTATCAGATATGTCATTTGCAAATATCTTCTCCCATTCGGAAGGTTGCCTGTTAGTTTTGTTCATTATTTCCTTCTGTGTACAAAAGCTTTTTATCATGATGAAGTCTGATAGTTTATCTTTGCTTTTCTTTCCTTTGCCTCAGTTGACATATCTAGTAAGAAGTTGCTGTGGCTGATGTCAAAGAGCTTACTGACTGTTCTGCCCTGGGATTTTCATGGCTTCCTGTCTCACATGTAGGTCTTTCATCCATTTTGAATTTATTTTTGTGAATGGTGTAAGAAAGGGGTCCAGTTTCATTCTTCTGCCTGTCACTGTCCAGTTTTCCCAACATCATCTGTTGAAGAGACTGCCTTTTTTTCCATTGGATAGTCTTTCTTGCTTTGTCAAAGATTAGTTGACCATATACTTGTGGGTCCATTTCTGGGTTTTCTATTCTGTTCCACAGATCCATGTGTCTGTTTATTGGCCAGTACCATACTGACCTGATCAATACAGCTCAGTAATATAACTTGAAATCTGGAATTGCGGTGACCGCAGCTTTGCTTTTCTCTTTCACGATTGCTCTGGCTGTTGGGGATCAGCTGTGCCTCCATCCAAATTTTTGGATGCTTTGTTCTAGCTCTGTGAAACACACTGGTGGTATTTTGGCAGGGATTGCCCTAAGTGTGTAGATTGCTTTGGGTAGTATAGACATTTTAACAATATATGTTCTTCCAATCCACGAGCATGGAATGTTTTTCCATTTCTTTGTGGCATCTTCAATTTCTTTTATCAGTGTTATAGTTTTCAGAGTACAGATTTTTACCACTTTTGGTAGGTTTATTCCTGGGTATCATGGGTTTCGGTGCAGTTGTAAAGGGGATTGATTTCTTGAGTTGTCCTTCTGCTGCTTCATTATTGGTGTATAGAAAAGCAACAGATTTCTGTACATTGATTTTGTATCCTGTGACTTTACTGAATCCATGTATCAGTGGCTAGCAATTTTTTGGTGGAGTCTTATGGGTTTTCTACATAGAATGTTATGTCACCTGCAAAGAGTGGAAGTTTGACTACTTCTTTGTCAATCTGGATGCCTTTCTTTCTTTTTGTTGTCTGATTGCTGAGACTAGGACTTCTAGTTCTATGTTAAATGACAGTGGTGAGAGCGGACATCCCCGTTTTGCTCCTGACCATGGAGGAAAACTCAGATTTTCCCCATTGAGGATGTTATTAGGTGTGGGTCTTTCATTTATGACCCTTACGATATTGAGTTATGTTCCCTCTATCCCTACTTTGTTCAGGGTTTTATCAAAAATGGATGCTGTACTTTGCCAAATGTTTTTTCTGCATCTACTGGGAGGAGCATATGGTTCTTCTTCTTTCTTGTATTAATGTGGTGTATCACGTCGTTTGATTTGTGAATATTAAACCACCCTTGCAACCCTGGAGTAAATCCCACTTGATCGTGGCGAATGGTTCTTTTAATGTACTGTCGGACTTGATTTGCTAGTATTTTGTTGAGCATTTTTGCATCCATGTTCATCAGGGATATTGCCCTGTAGTTCTCTTTTTTACTGGACTTTGGTTTTGAAATTGGTAATGCTGGCTTCATAGGATGAGTTTGGAAGTTTTTCTTCCATTTCTATTTTTTTTGGAATAGCTTAATAAGAATAGGTATTAACTCTTCCTTAAATGTTTGGTAGAGATGTTTTGGTAGAATTCCCCTTGGAGGCCGCTTTTGCTACATCCCAAAAGTTTTGGACCATCGTGTTTTCTTTTTCATTAGTTTCCATGGTTTTTTTTTTATTTCTTCTTTAAATTTCTGGTTGATCAATTCATTCTTTAGTCATTTGTTCTTTAAGCTCCACATATTTGTGGTCATTCCAAATTTTTTCTTCCGGTTGGTTTCAAGTTTCATAGCATTGTGGTCAGAAAAGATGGATGGCATGATCTCAATTGTTTTTACTCGTTGAAGCCTGATTTGTGACCTAGTATGTGATCTATCCTAGAGAATGTTCCATGTACACTCAAAAAGAATGTGTATTCTGCTGCCTTGGGATGAAATGCACTGAATATATCTGTTATTATATGTATGCCTTCATATAATTATATGTATGCTGCATGCATGCATATGTTAGAATATAATCTGTTGATTTTCTTCTTAGATGATCTGTCCATTGATGTGAATGTACCCTACTATTGCATTATTATCAATAAGTTCCCTTATGTTTGTTATTAATTATTTTATATATTTGGTTGCTCCTAAGTTCAGGGCATAATTATTTAGAATTGTTAGATATTCTTGTTGGATAGACCCCTTTATTATGATATACTGCCCTTCTTCATGTCTTATTACAGTCTTTGGTTTAAAATCTAGTTTATCTGATACAAGTATGGTTACCCTGGCTTTCTTTTGATGTCCATTTGCATGGTAAATGTTTCTCCATCCCCTCACTTTCAAACTGCAGGTCCAAAATGTCTCTGAAAAAAAATTAAAATTAAAAAAAATAAATGAAATGAGTCTCTTGTAGGCAGCATATAGATGGGTCTTATTTTTGTTTTTTTTTATGCATTCTGACACCATATGTCTTTTGATTGGAACTTTTAGTCCATTTACATTCAGAATAATTATTGATACATATGAATTTAGTGCTACTTTATTCCTTGTTTTGTCCTTGTTTCTGGAGATTTTCTCCATTCTTTTCTAGTCTTTGTCACTTTTGGTCTTTATTTCCCACTGAAAGAGTCCCCTTTTATATTTCTGGCAGGGCTGGTTTAGGGGTCACGAACTCTGTTAGTTTTTGTTTGTCTGGGAAATGCTTCACCTCTGTTTCTTTTCTGAATGATAGCCTTGCTGGATAGAATATTCTGGGCTACAGATTTTTCCCATTCAGCACATGGAGTATATCATGCCACTCTCTTCCAGGCTGCCAAGTTTCTGTGAATAGTTCTGCTGCTAACCTTATTTGTCTTCCCTATTAAGTTAGGGACCTCTTTTGTCTTGCCACTTTTAGTATTTTTTCTTTACTTATATATTTTGCCAATTTAACTACAGTATGTCTTGCTGTTGGCCTGCTTTTATTGGTTTTGATGGGATTTCTCTGTGCCTCCAGGACTTGGAAGTCTATTTATTTCCACAGATTAGGGAAGTTTTCAGCTGTAATTTGCTCAAATAAATCTTCTGCTCCCTTTTCTTTCTGTTGTTCTTGGACTCCTAAGATATGAATGTTATTACATTCCATGGAGTCACTGAGCTGCTTAAGTGTACTTTCACTGTTCAATATTTTTCTTTCCTTCTTTTGATCAGCTTCATTATTTTCCATAATTCTATCTTCTATATCACTTATTCATTCCTTTGCTTCTTCCATTCTTGTGAAACCCAGTCATTTTTGAATCTCAGTTAGTGCATTTTCCATTTTGGCCTGACTGGTTTTATGTTCTTTTATCTCTGTTGTAATGGTATCCCTGGTGTTTTCTATGCTTTCCTCAAGCCCAGCTAGTATCCTTATGATTGTTGCTTTAAATTCTTGATCAGGCATATTACTTATATCTGTTTCAATTAAATCTCTGGCTATAACCTTTTTTTGGAATGACTTCTTCTGTCTTGGCATTGTCTCTAGGTCTCTGTCTTCTCTGTGTTAGGAAAGCCTGTTATGTTTCCTTCCTCTGAGAGTAATGGCTTTATGAAGAAGATGTCATATAATGTCCAGGACTTGTGCTTCAGGAAGTGTCTCTGGTACATGCTGCATGCACTCTGCTGTTGTATGGCTACTCTATGCCTCAGGGCAATCTTCTGCAGAGTTTCTCCTTGCCTGCAGTGGGGAGCTTTGGACCTTGGCCAGAGTGTGGAGAGTTTTAGCTAGGTGTGCTCTGGCCTGCTTGTTAAAAGAGACCTGGTGCCATTTTCACCACAGCTGAAGCAGAACTCTATGGTCATTAGATGGGGTGGGTGTGGGGGTTTGTGCTGATCTTCTGGGGTAGGGGCCTGCTACACTGGTTCTCAGGCACACTGCCTGAGAAAAGCAGGACCAGCAGATCACTGTGTAATCTGTGTAAACAGATTAAGCAGCCAGTGTTGGCACTGTGCTGTTTAGTGAACTTAGTTTATGCTGAGGGGCACAGGATTAAAATGGCACCAGCCAGCTCTTTTGTCCCTGGAGAGGGAGTTTGTGCCTGCTGCTGTCAGAGAAGCCCTCCTCAAAGAGCAAACAATTTCTCCCACTGCATCCTAGCTATTTTTCTGATTGGTATTCTCATACTCTCTGTGTCCAGATTGCTTGCCTGGAGCTATGCAATGCACTTTTGGGCTCTATCCCAGCCAGGCCAGCTGAGTTTTAAAACTCCAAACTTTAGGGAGCTGGTGTGGTGGGGATTTCTGCTTGTCCTGCTGGGGAGGGTCTCGCCACACTGGGATTGATGCAGGTTTGAACCAGAAGGGTAGTCGTACCAGAGTGCCGGAGCGTGGGGTTTGGAGCAAACACCCCAAAGAGCCGGTGTTCAGGTTAACCACCCTCAGCAGGTATCTCTGTGCCTATGCTGAGAGGCAGAGAAGGGAAATGGCACCCACCAGCTCTTTTAACCTTAAATGTTTGGTAGTAGAGGCAATGCCATCTCTCTCAAATGTGCTCCAAGAAGGGGGGAGCCGTCTCCCCCAGTGCATCTCTGCCGATCCTCGGATGGAGCTGTCTGCCCCTGGGTTACCTGCCTGCCTTCTCTACAGGAGAACTGTAGTGCCCTCAGGCATGCTGCAGACTTCTAAAACTCTAGTGTTTGAGCCCCACTAGCTGTAAACATTTACAAAAATCAGCCTGTTTTGTTTTCCCAGTCAATGGCTTTGGGGAAGTGTTTTCCTTGTGTGATCCCCTGTGTGCTCCTGTCTCTCTCTCTCTCTCTCTCGCCTCTCTCCAACGAGGGTGCCCTCCCCTCTGCAGCACCTATGACCCCTTTCTCCCCCAAAGCGCATCTCCACACCTCCTACCTTCCACTTTGTGGCCTCCTTCCTCCCTCTAGTTGTGCAGTTTGTTCTGTCAGTCCCCAGATCGATGTCTTGCCTATTCAGAATGATTCGATATTTATCTAGCTGTGTTTGAGGGACAAGGCAAGCCTAGGGTCTTCTGATTACTCTGCCATCTTTCTCAGATTTTCTTCATCCATTCATCTGTTGATGGACACTTAGATTGTTTCCAAGTTTTTGCCGTTGTAAGTAATGGCTGAATTGAACATGGGGTGACAACATCTTTTTGAGACCGTGATTTTGTTTTCTTTAGGTAAATACTCAGAAATGGAATTGTTGGATCAGATGGGAGGTTTATTTTTGATTTTTTGAACATCACCCATACTGTTTCACGAAGGAGAGGCATCAGTTTGCATTCTCACCAATAATGTATGATGATTCTCTTTTCTCCAAATCTTCAAGAGCACTTGTTCTTGTCATTTGATAATAGCCTTTCTGACAGGCATGATGTCATATCTCGTGGTTTGGGTTTCCAATTCTTGGATGATTAATACTGTTGAGCACTTTTTCATGCACCTGTTGGCTATTTGTCTGTCTTCTGTGGATAGATATCTATTCAGTTTTTCTGCCCATTTTTTATTCAGATTTTTTTCCTGTTGCATTGCATGAATTCATTATATATTTTGGATATTAACCCATTTTTAAATATATGATTTGGAAATATTTTCTTTCATTAGTCAGTTGCCTTTTCATTTTGATGATAGTTTCCTTTCCAGCACAGAGGATTTTATGTTGATGTAGTCCCATTTTTTTTTAGTTTACCATCTTTTGTTTGTGGTTTTGGTGTCAAATCTAAGAAAACCTTTTTGAAGAACAATGTCAGGTAGCTTACCCATTATGTTTTCTTCTAGGAGTTTTATTGTTTCTGGACTTCTGTTCAAATGTTTAATCCATTTTAAGTTGAGTTTATGTATGATGTAAAATAGCAGTTCCTCCTTCTTCTCCTTCTTCTTCATGTATGGGGCTGCTCAATGTTCTCCACACCATTCATTGAAGAGACTGTCCTTGTCCCATTGTACAGTCTTGGCACCTTTGTCTTAAATTTATAGTCTATATATGCATGGGATTATTTCTGAGCTCTCTGTTCTGTTCTGTTGTTGTATATGTCTATTTTTATGCCAATATTATACTGTTTTGACTACTGTAGGCTTTATATAGTTTATGTAGTAGTTATATAGTTTCACATCAGGAAGTATAATGCTTCCAACTTTGTTTTTCTTTCTCTAGATTACTTTGGCTATTCAGGACATTTTGTGATTCCACACAGATTTTAAGATTGCTTTTTCTATTTCTATGCAAAAGCCATTGGAATTTTGACACAGATGGAATGAATGTGTAGGTTCCTTTGGGTAGTATGGACATTTTAACAGTGTTAATTCTTCTGATCCATGAAGATACAATATCTTTCCCTTTATTTGTGTCTTCTTCAATTTCTTTCATCAGTGTCTTATAGTTTTCTATGTGTTTGCCTTTTAATTCATTGGATAAATTTATTCCTAGGTATTTTTGATGCAGTCATATTTTGGATTGTTTCCTTAATTTCGCCTTCTGATAATTTGTTTTAGTGTATAGAAGTGCAGCCGATTTTTGTACATTCATTCTGTATGCTGCAATTTTCCTAAATTCACTCATTTTAACAGTTTTTTTGTTGAGTCTCTAGAGTTTTCTATATATAATATCACATCATTTGCAAATAAACAGTTTTACTTCCTCCTGTCCAATTTGAATGTCTTTTATTTATTTTTTTTGACTAACTACTTTGTCTAGGTCTCCCATTATGATGCTGCATAAAAGGGATGAGACTGAGCATGCTTGTCTTTTTCCTGATCTTAGAAAATTGCTTTTAGCTTTTCATCATTGAGTATGATGTTAGCTGTGTTCTTGTCATTTATGGCCTTCATTATATTATATTACAGTCACTTTGTTGAGAGTTGTTATCACAAATGGATGCTGCATTATGTCAAGTGCTTTTTCTGCATCTATTAGGATGGTGATGTGATTTTTATACTTCATTTTACTAAGGATGTATATCACACTGATTTATTTGTAGGTACTGAACCATCCTTGTATTCCTAGTATCAACCCCTCTTGTTCATGGTGTATCATATTTTTAGTGTATTACTGAATTTGATTTCGTAATATTTTGTTGAGGGATTTTGCATCTATATTCATCAAGAATATTGGCCTATAATTTCCTTTTCTTGCAGTGTCTTTGTCTGGTTTTGGTGTTAAGATCCTGCTTCCCTCATAAAATGAGTTTTGAAGTGTTCCCTCCTCTATTTTTAAGAGAGTTATGGAAGGATTGGTATTATTTCTTCTTGAAATGAATGATATAATTCATCAGTGAAGCCACCTGGTCCTGGACTTTTCTTTGTTGGTACGTTTTTGATTACTGATGTATTCTCTTTACTAGATATTAACCTATTGAGATTTTTTATTTCTTCATGAATCCATCTTGGTAGGTTGTATGCTTCAAGGAATTCAGCCATTTTGTTTAGGTTATCCAATTTGTTGGTTTGTAATAGTTCATGGTGGGTCTCTTGTGATCCTTTTCCTTTGTATGCTAACATTTATAACCTGTCTCCTTTTTCATTCAAAATTTTATTTCCTTAATTGAATTTAAATAAAAAATTTTATTTCTTTGAGCCCTCTCTTCTTAGTGAGCCATGCAAATGCTTATCAATTTTTTTATCTTTTTTAAAAAAGCCCTTTGCTTATTGATCTCTTCTATTGTCTTTTAGTGTCTATATCATTTTATCATTTGTATCCACTCTTATATTTATATCCACTCTTAATTCTATGAACTTTGGCTTTTGTTTGTTTTTCTTTTCATAGTTTCTTGATGTTTCATGTTAGGTTGCTTAATTTGGGATCTTATTTTCTTTTTTTTTTCTTTTTCTTTTCTTTTTTTATTATTTATATTTTTAATTTAAATTCAATTAGCCAATGTATAGTACATCATTAGGTTTTGATATAATGTTCAATGATTCATTAGTTGCATATAACACCCAGTTCTCATCACATCATGTGCCCTACTTGATTGCCATCACCCAGTACCCCATCCACCCACCCACCTCCCCTTCTGCAACCTTCAGTTTCTTTCCCAGATGTAAGAGTCTTATATGGTTTGTCTCCCTCGCTGATTTCTTCCATTTCAATTTTCCCTCCCTTCCCCTATTGTCCTCTGCATTATTCCTTATGTTTCATATATGAGTGAAACCATGTGATAATTGTCTTTCTCTGATTGACTTATTTCACTTAGCATCTTAATTGTTATAAAGTTCCCTCTTAGACACACCTTTGCTGAATCCCATCATTCTGGGTATGCTGTATTTCCATTTTCATTTGTCTCAAGATATTTTTTGATTTCTCTTTTGAGATCTTCTTTGACCTATTGATTGTTTACCGGCACGTGGCTTAGTCTTCACATATTTGTGAATTTTCCAGTTTTCATCCTGTAACTGTTTTCTAGTTTTATATCACTGTATCCAAAAAAGATGCTTGATATGATTTTAATCTTTTAAAATGTCTTAAGATATACCGTGGTCTAATATATGATGTGCCCTATGGATGTTCCATATGTGCTTGATAAGAATGTTTATTGTGCTGCTATTGGTTGGAATGTTCTGTAAATGTCTGTTAAGTCCATTTGGTCTAATGTATAACTTAAGTCCAATGTTCTGTAATTGATTTTCTGTCTGATCTATCCACTGTTGAAAGTGGAGTATTAAAATCCCTACAATTATTGTATGGCCTTCTATTTCTCTTGTTAAGGCTGTTAATATTTGTTTTATATATTTAGGTATTCACTTTTTATGTGCACAAATATTTACACATATGACTTCTTGTTAGATTGATGCATTTATCATTATATGTTACCTTTTCTTTGGTTTCTTGTTAAAGTCTTTGGTTTACAATCTATTTTCTAGGATATAAGTAGAGTTATCCCTGCTTTCTTTTGTTTTCCATTTTCTTGGAATATTATTCCTTCTCTTTAGTGTGTGTATGTCCTTAAAGCTGAAGTGATTTTTTAATAAGAAGCATATATTTGGTTCATGTCTTTTTTTTTTTAATTCATTCAGCCACTCTGGCTTTAGATTAGAGAATCTAGTCTGGTGATATATAAAGTAATTTTTGACAGGTATGGACTTACTGTTGATATTTTGTTCATCGTTTTCTGGCTGTTTTGTAACTCTTTTGTTCTTTTTTTCTTCTCTTGGTCTCTTCTTTTTTGACTTGATTTTTTTCTGTAGTGGTATGCTTTGATTCTTTTCTCTTTATCTTTTGTGTATCTACTATAGGATTATGCTTTGTGCTTACCATGGGGATTATATCAAACATGCTATATTTATAATAGTCAATTTTAGGCTGATAGCAACTTAACTTTGAATGCACCTTAGAGCTTTATATTTCTATTCTCACCTTCCCAAGACAGTTTATGTTTTTTTATGGCATAATTCACATCTTTTTACTGGAATCGATTTTATTTTCCTTTTCATATTATTCTTTATTAATATGCAGAAATGAAACTAATTTTGTGTTGATTTTGTATTCTGCAAATTCGGTGAATTTATTAGTACCAAAGGATTTTTTGTAGATTCTTTAGTTTTTCCTACATATATGTTCATGTCATGTGTGACAGAGTTAATGTTATACCTACTTTTCCAAATGAATGCCCTTTATTTCTTTTTCTTGCCTAATTGTTCTGGCTAGGTCTTCCAAAACTGTGTTGAATAGAAATGGTGAAAAAAACCATTCTTGTCTTAGTCCTAATCTTGGAGAAAAATGTTTTACAATTATGTAAGCTGTTATTCACGAGCTTTTCTTACATTTTTTTTATCACATTGAAGTAGTTTTTCTCTAGTTTCTTTCTGACTTGTTGAGTGTTTTCATCATAAAAAAGCATTGAATTATTTTTCTTCCAAATTTTTATTAATAATTCTAGTTACTTAACATATAGTGTAATATTGGTTTCAGGAGTAGAATTTAGTGATTCATCACTTACATATAACACGCAGTGCTCACCATAACAAGTGCCCTCCTTAATACCCATCACTCATTTAGCCCACCCCCTCATCCACCTCCCTCCATCAACCCTCAGTTTGTTCTCTATTGTTAAGAGTCTCTTATGGTTTGCTTTCTTCTCTCTCTCTTTTTTTTTTACCCTTCCTATATGTTCCTCTGGTTTGTTTCTTAAATTCCACATATGAGTGAAATCATATAGTAATTACATTTCTCTTACTGACTTATTCCGCTTAGCATAATACGATCTAGGTCCATCCACATCATTGCAAATGGCAAGATTTCATTCTTTTCGATGGCTGAGTAATATTCCATCGTATGTATATATACTACATCTTCTTTATATGTTCATCAGCTGATGGACACTTGGGCTCTTTCCAGAATTTGGCTACAGAATGGGAGAAGATACTGCAAAGACATATCTGATAAAGGGTTAGTATGCAAAATCTATAAAAAACTTATCAAACTCAATACCCAAAGAACAAATAATACAGTTAAGAAATGGGCAGAAGACATGAATGGACATTTTCCCACAGAAGACATATAGATGGCCAACAGATACATGAAAAGATGCTCAACGTCACTCATCATCAGGGAAATACAAGTCAAAACCACAATGAGGGAGCGCCTGGGTGGCTCAGGAGGATAACCATCTGACTTTGGCTCAGATCATGATCTCAGGGTCCTGGAATCCAGCCCCACGTTGGGCTAAGCACTCAGTGGGGAGTCTGCTTGATTTTCTCTCTCCCTCTCCCGCTTTGCTCTCTCTCTTCCTCTCTCTCTCAAATAAATAAATAAATCTTTAAAAAGGAAATCCATGAAGAGATACCACCTCACACCTGTCAGAATGACTAAAATCAACCACACAGGAAACAACAAGTGTTGACAAGGATGTGGAGAAAGGAGAACTCTCTTACACTGTTGGTGGGAATGCAAACTGGTGCAGCTACTCTGGAGAACAGTATGGAGGTTCCTCTAAAAGTAAAAAATAGAACTACCCTATGATCCAGCAATTATACTACTAGGTATTTACCGAAAGGATGCAAAAATACAGATTCAAAGGGGTACATGCAATCGGTTGTTTACAGTAGCACTATCAACAAGAGTGTTGAATTTTATAAAATATTTTCTCTGCATCAATTTAGATCATCATTTACCCCCTTCCTTCTGTGTATTTGGTGTGCTATATTGATTTTATTCTGTTGAACAAACCTTGCATTCCAAGAATTAATCCCATTTGGTCATTGCATATCATCATTTAATTTGCTATTAAATTCTGTTGGAATTATTTTGTTGAATATTTTTGAACAAAGTTCAAGAGTGATAATGGTCTGTACTTTTCTCATAGTGTCTTTTTCTGATTTGGGTATTACAGTAATGCTGGAATCATAATATTTTGGAAGAATGTCAGAAGAATTCATATTAATTTCACTTTAGATGTTTGTTACTATTCACCTTTGAAGCCATTTTTTCCTCCGGGGTTTTTTAGTTGGGAAGTTTGTGATTACTGATTTGAACTTTCTACTCAATATTGCTCTAAGTTTTTTTATTTATGATTTATTTGCAGTATGTTGTGCATTTCTGGGAATGTAACCATTTCTCCCAGGTTATCTAATTTGTTGGCATACCAATTTTCATAATATTGTAATTATTTTTATTTCTATTATATTATTGTAATATCTATTCTTTTATTACTGGTTTTGGTTATTGGGACTTCTCTCTCTTTTTCTTAAAGAAGAAAAGCCAACTTAGTTAAATGATTGCCAGTTGTCTTGATCTTTTTGAAAAACAAACTTCATTTTGTTGATTTTTACCATTGTTTTTTTATTTTCCATATTTATATCTGCTCTAATCTTTACTAATTCTGACCTCCTTGTATTTTGGCTTAGTTTGTTCTGTTTTTCTAGTATTTCAGTGTGTTAAGTTAGACTGTTGATTTAAGATCTTCCTTTTCTTAATGTGTCTGAAGCTATAAAGACAAAATTATATAAAATAGATATTATATTACATGCATTGTGCTGAAATCAAACAAAACACACAGGCAAAACTCATCAATCTCTAATTTTTTAAGAATGTCTTTCTTTGAGTGAGAGAAAGTGAGAGAAATCACAGAAGGAGAGGGAGAAGCAGACTTGCTGATGACTGAGAGGAGAGCGGGATGTGGGACTCAATCCCAGGACCCTGAGATCATGACCTGAGCCAAAGGCAGCCGCTTAACTGACTGAACCACCCAGGTGCCCCTCTAGTTATTTTTCCTACATTTTGTTATTCCATATATTCTTGAAGTTATGTATATTGATTATATTTGCATGGTGTAAATACATCTCTTCCCAACTCTACATTAATTGACATCAGTAACTTGAAATTGGCAAATGCCACACAGGATATTTCCCCCAAACCACCCCCTTCCCCAGAAAGACTGTTGTTAAACACCTACACACATATCACCAGTTGAATATGATACACTCAGCAGATTCTCTCACGTGCTGGATATCCTCAGACCCAACCAATGCTGTTATAAAAATGAGAGTCAAGGCCTATCTTACACTATTCTACAAAGTGAGGTTTTGAATCTGTGAACTGGAGTAGTACATGACAAAAAAAGTTTGGATATTTAACATTTATGACAAAGTTATACGATGCCCATTATATGCCACCCTGAAGAGACTTTTTCAAAAAGTATAGAACAGTGTGCGTACATGCATGCACTTGCAGGCATGCATTTGTGTGGGGAGGTGGGGACTGATGCATCAATATCAGGTCTAAAAGGTTCTGCCTAAGAGGGCAGGTGGGACTTAGAAAAATGAAAGGGTCCAGGACAAAGGGGCTCACTCCTTCTCCCAGTGTCCATCACTTCATCTCTCTTTTCCTCCCTCTTCTCATGCCACATCCTTGAACTCTAAATGTACTTTCTCTTTTACCAACTCAGCTGCGGGACCGTGGCGCACCTAGGACACAGTTGCACAGCAGGGTTTTAGTCTTTTTCCAGGCAACACGGCTTCCTCCCTCTGGGAGTATGTGGGCTTGTTTATCTAATATCTGGGAGAGGAGGAGTTTTGGGATCACTGATTTAAGTAGAGAATGAGGGAAGGGAGGGAAACATGAGATGGACGTCAGTCTTGCCCTATGGGCCGAGTGATTCGCATGGTTATCTGGCATAAGCCAAGGATGATAAGAAGCCTGACTTCTTAAGACCTGAAACAAGAAAGCGTAAGTTGTCATCAGATGTCATCACCATCAATCTTCTTGGGTACGAATGAGGGAGGCAAGGCAGGAAGGAGAAAACATGATGGGAAACAGGCAAGGCATAGCCAGTTGAGCTTTCTTGTCTTCGGGGCGGGGTCTCCAGTTCTTCCTTTGTTTGGAACATCAGCAGAGGACGGAGAAACAAGGGCTGGCAAGATCTGATCCACGACTACATATTGCTACCTTGAATACAAAACAGAGAGACTGTTTTTGAAATACTCTTCTGACTGGATGTCTGCCGTTTCAAGATTGGAACCTTTCACTCAACGGTTGAGATAGAGACAGAGATAGATCATTTTTTAGAAGGTAAATTATTAGCTAATTTAGGGCCTGGCAGAGAAGGGAGTCTTCCCGCATCCATCGCTGGCCAAAAATTTCCCCTAAAACACTTGTGGTGCAAGAGAGTGGTAATAATGCTCAGCTCAGAGAGGTGCTGTGAGGCTCTATGTGTTTAACATACAGGGGGCACAAAATAAATGCATGGTAATGATGCGTCCTCATATTTCACGGGTCCTTTCAAAGTAGGCTCTGGGTCTAATTCACCTCCCCTCTTTGATTCTTCTGGCCCCGATTGGCTTCAGCGTCCCCCACTGTAAAATACACATTGGACTCGAATCCAACTGGCATTCACTTGGTCATGTGTTGGCCTGACTGGATGTTTTCTTTGGCCCACCTGTACAGGTCTTAAAGAGGAAACCAGAGGCAACATGTTAAAATGGAGGTGTTCTACGTAGAGATCTAGAATTCCCTTTTCCTCTTGAAAAATCAGGAGATGTGGCAGTGCAGAGTCCACATTCCTGCATGGCAGCAATCGGCTAGAGCCAGGTGGCAGCTGGCCCCTTCGGTAGAGCATGCACTGCGAGTTGGCCAGAGCCTGTCTGGACTGCTCCACTCGTTATTAGGACCTGCTTGACCCTGCAGACAACTCAATCTGGGGCCCTCTGGACAGCTGGAAACAGTCTATGCCAGGCAGAAGGTAGGCACTCACTTGGTCAATGAGTAAAACGCTTACCCTTCTTTATCTCTACCATTTTCTTGTCTAGTCGTGTTAAGAAATCCCAGTTATTGAGTAAGGTGAGTCTCACTTTGGAAAGTAAAGTGAACAAGTCTGTTAGAGTCAGGATGGTCTATGTTATACTGTGGTAACAAACAACTCCTCTATCTCACTGCCTTACAACAGCAAGGGTTTATTGTTCACACACATCAATCTAGACATGAAATGAACACACCCTTCTATTTTGACAAGCATGAATACATATGTGAGTGCATGTCTATGTTTGCAATCACAAGTCAAATGAAAACTCTGGCATGTGAACATAAGACCTCCCACAGAACCCTATTTAGAGACTGATCAGCTTAGACCGCACAACCCTGTTTTTCTAAGAAACATGAAAAGGCCCCCAAATCCAAGGCAGTAAGGGATGGAGGTACAAGGATACCCACCCTCAGCCAAGGAATTGCCCCATACAATAAAAAGAGTCTGAAAAGCTTGTAAAAGAACCTGAAGGTTAAGAAAAAAAGAACATGTTAAGCATATTGGATAGTAAACATTTTGCAAATGCATAAATAGGCAGCACTCTAGTGAGGCCTCCTCTTCTGCGCTTCTAGCTCAAGAGGGAGATGCACCCCAGATGTCCAATAGGCAGAGAAATGGAGCTGGCTGGTCTGGGTCGCAGAGAGGGGCTAGGAGGTTGGGGTCCTCTATCTCCAGCAGGAGCTGCACATAGAAAGGAAGGCATCAGAGCCAGGTCACATCCATTTCCCCTCCAGGCTCTCCCCTCTCTTCTGTTCCACCCGATCTAGGCTTTGTCACCTGGACTACAGACTGCAGCACAGAACCCTTCCTCACTGATTTGCTCAGCTCGGGTCTTGCCTCCTCCAATCCCTCCGTCAAAACCACCACATTTCTTTTGGTGGAGCCCAGGCTCTTTGCATATACTCCTCCCTAGCTCAAACATTCCCTGGCTCCTCACCACCCACAGTTTCTGGTCTAGCCCCTCAGCCCGCCATTCAGGACCTCTGTGAGTGGCCCCTTCTCCAGCCTCATCCCCTTCTGTTCCAGCAGTTCCTCCTTCACTCAGGTCACTGCTGCACCCACACACCCGTCCCCCACCCAACATTTTGTTCTGGCAAAGCCTAGCCTTCCCTCTCAGCCTTCCCGGGCATCTAGCTGTCCTCAGACTTCCTCTGGTCCTTCCACTCCAGGCTCATCTATTGAAATTTAGCCACAAAACGCAAGGGAAGTATGAAGGCATCCAGGCTCCACATGGAGACTGGAATCAAAGACCAGGTCTCCCTCCAGCCTAGGCTCTTATCACCTATGTGTATCCTGCCCACCACGGCAGACTGCAGGGGTGTGGGTAGAAAGCTCTGGGCTGGGAGCGAGGAGACCTGGGTGTTCCACCTGATAGGCCGCATGCCCCAGTGCACGTCGCTGCCACTCGCAGGGCCTCAGTTTCCTCGTTTCTTGATGCCAGGGCCCGGCGCATTTGCTGTCGAGCACTGAGCTCGATAAACTGATGATTCATCACCATCAACCATCGACTGCCATCTCTGGCATCAGACCGAGGAGCTTGGGTGCCTGGGCCCAAGGTGGTTCAGCCCACCAACCCCGGTCTCCCAGTTAGGCCCTGCTTACGACAACGCCCTCCCATTTCCCAACCCTCCCCACCACCCCGTGTTCTCCTCTCAAGGACCAGGCTACCTGCCGCCGCGGAGGGCTGCAGCAGGGAGACGGAGCTAGAAGATGCCTGGGGAGAGTCTCTCAGAATCAGCAGAGCCTCGGCCGCTTCCAGCTTCCGCTGCCACTCTGAGGCAGAAACCGAGTCCTGGTCAGAAGCTTCAGGAGCCTGCAGCGGAAAGGGTGTGAGAGAATGGGACCTGAAAAGCCATGCCTCCCCACCTCATGGGGCCAGTGGTCCTTCAGTTCCGGGTTCCGCTGAAGGCCCCACCCACGCTGGGTGCGTTCAGGTGGGGCCTTCAGCTCTTCCCGGTTACTAAGTTTGGCCCCTGCCAGGGTTCTGGACCCTGCTCTTTTCCCAGGATCTGTGGCTGCAGGAGGACAGGGCCAAGGACGGATGGCATAGGGCTGGAGCACCGGCGCTGAGCATCTAGAAACAAGGAAAAGGAAGGCCAGGGGATTCAACCCTCTGGCAGACACACACTACCAGTAGAGAAACAGGGCCAGGATTTTGCGATATCTGGATGTGGGAGTCTGAATGCCTGCGGGCCATCAGCCGTTGTGGCTTGCACAAGTCCTTTCCCCCGTTTGGTCTGTTTTCCTTTCTAGGTCCTTCTTCAATATCTCTCCCGAGACACCAATTCCTGCCAGCGTTTCTAAAACTCCCAGGGCAACGGTGACGATTGTGGGGAATCCCAGGTGTCTGTGTTCTAATCTGCAAAGCACCTGGAGAAATGGGATCACGGTCCCTGTCGAGGGACTGGTTCTCACCTCCATATTCCCCAACCCCATGGAGCCTGAAGGACCAGCTTGGCTCATCTAATGGCCTGGAAGCTTTCTCTAATGACCTCTGGACTCTGCCCCTGGGCCCCTGGGCCCCGTGGCCCTCACCATCTTGGCACGTTCCCCCTCCCCCCCCGCTTTTCAACAGGACCTTCTATCCCATCAATCTGTTTCACGTGGAATTAACAGCCTCCGTTAGTTGAAGTCCTGCTATGTGGCACGCCTTGGCCTAGCCCTCTTGTCAGTGCTGTAAGTGTGGGATATTGTCCCCATCAGTACACTGCTAGTACACACTGGAAATGGAGGCTTGGAAATGTAATGTCACGTGTCCAAAGTCTCACAGATAGGCAACCGCAAGGCTGGGAGAGCCCTGCCCTTGCCCGCTAGTCTGAGATGCTGCCTTCTCCACTCCTCCTCCTCCCCCCACTCCTCCTCCCCCTGCCACTTCTTGTCCGGCTCCTCTCCTCCCCCTCCTCCTCCTCCTCCTCATCGGCCGCCTCCTTCACTCCCTCCTTCTATCTCCCACGGCATCAACCACAAAGGTTGGGCACCCGATAACACAATATACAACTAGCTCCATGTGCCTTCTCACTTTACTCACATGCTGGGCAGGGCAGGAGTCCTGTGGGGCTTCCTGGAAAGAGAAATTGTTCGTCGCATCTTCAAGGCTGCTGGAGTCCAGGACAGAGACAAAGAATTTGGGGCATGACCAGTCAGCAGAGCTCCTTGGGCGCTTGCCTGGAGGAGCAGGGAGCACAGGGTGGAGTCAGGCACCAGGCCGGCCATGGAGAGGAGATACGTATGGGTATGTTCGTATCTCCTCTGGGATAGGAGCCCAGAACGTCGGAGCTGAGCAGACCTGGAAGACCAGCCAGGTCCTACTCTTTATTTTCCACCTGGTGAAACTGAGGCCCAGAGAGGACAAGTATTATTTCTCCAAGGTCATATGGCAAGCTGCAGTAGGGTTAGGGAGGGAACCCACATCTTCAGGACACAGAGAAGGGTCTGGGCTGTGAGTGAGATGGGAACCTCCCCCACAGGCCCCGGACTCTCCTTACCTTCCCGGGGGTTGCACGGGGGTGGGTGGGCCTCAAGCTGGGACATGATATTCTCCTTCCCAGCTGTGGAAACCTGGGGACACTTTAGGTGAACCTTTCCCCCTGACCCCACCCCACTCTTCCTCACCCCCAGTCTGAGGTCTCATCTCACCGTGGACCATTTTGACCCCTCAGATCTCTCCTTCCCACCAAGACTTGGTAGATAATGTTGATGACGTCTATTAGGTGGGGCAGCTAAAGGCCCGGGGAGTAATTTGCCAAGGCCACATCAAAACTGGGTAGTAGGACTGGCGACAGAACTGCTCAAAGCTCCCTTCCCCCAAACCCAGACGCCCTCCCTGGCCAGAGACACTCACTGAGGGCTCCTGCTTGAATGGTCAACTTCTTGACATGGCTGTGAGCTTTGCGAGGGGAGGCCTCACTCCTTGTCAGTCCTTGAGCCAGGTGCCTCTTTAGCTGTGCCCCCTGCTCCCTCTTCAAGGCACTCTCAGCAGGCAAGACACTGTGGTGTTCCCTAAAGTGGGGGATTGCAGGTCAACAGTCAGTCACATTTAGGGGAGGCCCACCCCC
>NW_027397255.1:25985-80140 GCF_003265705.2 Callorhinus ursinus | reverse complement strand
CAGTACGAGGTGTGTCTGACGGAAGGATCTGGGACCAATGAGTTCAAATTCTTGAAGCCTATCTTCCCCAGTATTCTGAGCCAGGACCGTAGGAACAAGTCAGAGGGAAATCCAACCTTCCGGAGTAGTTTAGGTATCTGAAACTTTCCTGTTCACTTTTCCATTAGTTTTGTCTCCCTCGCCTTTCTGTTTTTTTTAATCCAGTAGTAATTTTAACTGTACTTTCCCCCCTCGTTTTTCCATAGTAAATTTACTGTTTGTTTTGTTGGCCTGATTATTCTATGATTATTTTTCCAATTATTGTAGTATTGATAGAAATTCTATATCAGAAAATTAATATTTCTGGTTAAAATTTTTGTATTCGTTCCTAAAGGATAATATGAAAATTAACCCCTCAGAATAAACAATCCTAATTTTCAAATTATTTTACTAACTATATGACACTACTTAAGAATGTTTGATTCTTTGGGTTCCTGGGTGGGTCAGCTGGTTAAGCCTCTGACTTTTGATCTCAGCTCAGGCCTTGATCTCAGGGTCATGAGTTCAAGCCCCATGTTGGGCTCCATGCTGGGTGTGGAGCCTACTTAAAAAAAAAAAAAAGGAAGAATGTCTGATTCCTTTTTACATACTTCATTTTTAAATTACTGGAAGCCTTTTAGGTTTTATTAGTAACACACCGATGACTTTTGCATAACTCCTTATGTGTTTGGGGTTAAATCAATTTGTATTTACCCATGTCCAGTTTTTCCAAGCTCTTTTTGGTTTTTTGTTTTACAAATAGACAGCAATGAGTATGTTTTCATGCTATTTATTTCAAAAAGTCACACTTGTAAGCATTAGATTTTCATTCTGAAATACATATGTAACATCATGAAAAGATATCTTTATCATGCATTCTTTCTCAGAAATTCATGTTGAAAAAAACATATGGGTTCTTACATGTAACTTATGATCCTGATAAGAGTCCTAGACAGATTTTACTGATACCCAGATTGTATTTAAGGTGTTCCTGTATACTCTAACAGCTCTGATTGCAGAGTAATTCTTAAGTGACTTCCAGGTTCTAGGCCTAGAGGAGCTTTTTATGGTACAACATGCCAGTTATCTACTTGCCTTTGGATGATGACGTTGTACTTGTTGTTAAGGGATTTGAAAGAAAATACATTGCATAATTAATATTAGTTAACCAAGGAAAACTTATTAAAGGATATGTTGATGAGGGTGTTGAATGATTTGAAGAAATAATCAGCTCTGTTGTCAGGACTCCTCTATCTCCAGGAAGCCTCTTAATTTTGCAGGTGCTATAGAATGGTGTGGTTGGCAGAATAATGGCCCCCTAATGACATCTACATCCTAACTTCTGGAACCTGTAAAATGTTAAGCTATATTGTAAAGAGGAATTAAGCTTCAGATGGAATTAAGGTTGCTAATTAGTTAACCTGAAATTAGAGAGAATATCCCAGATGCTCTGTGTGGGCCTGATTCATCAGCTGAAAGGCCTTAAGATCAGATCCAAGTTTTCCCTGAGATGAAAAAGAAATTCTGCCTGTGGGCAGGGGCTTCAGCTTGTGCCCCAGAGTCTCAGCCAGCCCTTTAATTGCCTGTCCTACAGATAGTGGACTTGCCTAGCCAGCTCCCACAATTGAGTAAGTCACTTCCTTGCAACAAATCTCTCATTATATATCTCCTGCTGGTTGTGTTTTCCCGGTTGAACCTCAAATGATACAGGTTTTGGTACATGGAAGTGGAGTACGGCTGTAAAAAATAACAAAAATCGTAGAAGTTGTTTTGGAACTGGAAGATAGGTAGAGGCTGGAAGAATTTTGAAAAGCATGATGGAAAAAACCTAGATTGCTTTGAATAGTGGAAATATGCATATTAACAACTCTGCTGTCAAAGTCTCAGAAGGAATTAAGGAGCATGATGGAGAAAACATATGTTGCCATATAAAATACCTAAGTCAGGGTACCTGGGTGACTCAGTAGGTTAAGTGTCTGACTCTTGATTTTGGCTCAGGTCACAACCTCAGGGTTGTGAGATCAAGCCCCACATCCGGCTCCATGCTGAGCTTGGAACCTGCTTAAGACTCTCTCTCTCCCTCTCCCCCCACCCCTTACTCTCCAGTGCTGGCACTCTCTCTCTTTTTCCAGAACAAAAACAGAAACAAAAACAAAAACCTAAATCATTGTAAAGAGAATGCTGGTAGAATTATGGATGTTAAAGTCATTGATGGTGAGGGATCAGACAGAAATCAGGTGCAGCCCGGTTTCTTCTTGCTGCTTATAATGTGAGAGGAATGAGAGAGATGGAGGGAAGAACTGTTAAGCTCTTAAATGGGACTAGAACTTGGTAATGTGGCAAATTCTTTGACTATTCAGATTGCACACAGAGCTCAAATTAGGAAAGTATGTTCTATATCGAAAGCCAAGGGGTCATAAGACAACCTTTTGCTAGTGCCTTGAAAGGATTAAAAGATAAGAGCATTCAGTCACACAGCAGGTTCTTTAAAGGGGTTAGGCATGTGATTCATGGAAATCCCAGCCATCCCAGCAGAAGTCAGGAACAGACGAGATGACCCGGGAAAGAACTGTGAAGCCACCTATTGTCGAGGAGAGAGAATCCCTGTGACATACACAGGGACTCAAAAAGTTCTTGAGAATGTTATACCAGCAGAAGTATTAGCAGCTTGAATTGAAGGGACACAGAGAATGATATAAAAGAAACCTATTGCACTGCACAATTCTATAAGCAAGAAATGATTGAAAAATTACTTAGCCAAAAACACATACTACTCTTTCATGAAAAGGAAGGATGGCTCATAAGACAGAGCCTGGAGCCCAGAGAGTGGAAGTCCAAATCCAGGCCTAGAAAGGAAGTAGAGTTTTCCTGGATGGATTTCTACATTTCTTGGGGAATATGACTATTTCTACTTTCCATTTTCTGTTTTTGAACTAGAATGGCTAATGACTGTAATCCTATGCCTGTCCCATCATAATACAATTTGGAGAGCAGATAATTTGTTTAGTTTCACAGGTCCACAGATGGAGAGGAATTATGCCCAGGATGGGTGGTACCTAGAGTCTCACCCATACCTAATTTAGATGATGTAGATGGTGAAGTTTTGAGTTTTTGAGTTGATGAAATTTAGGTGAAATTATGGACTGAATTGATACTGTAATGAGATGAGATCTTTGGGGACCTTGAGTATATATATATATATACATATATATATATGTATATATATGTATTTTTTTTTTTAGGTGGGATGGATGTAAATCTTTGGGGGTCAGAGAATAATGGCCCCACAAAGTATCAGTGTCTTAATCTCTGGAACTGTGTCATTTGTTATATGGCAAAGAGGAATTGGAGTTGCTGATAGAAAAAAGGTTGACAATCAGATTGACCTTAAAATAAAGAGATTACCCTAGATTATCCTGGTCAGCCCAATGTAATCACAAGAGCCCTTAATAAGAGGTGGTAGAAGCAGAAGAGTCAGTGTCAGAGTGGTGTTTTACAAAAGATTCCACCAGCCTTTACTGACTTTGAAGATAGAAGGGAGCCTCCAGGGAAGGAATGCAGGCATTCCTAGAAGCTAGAAAGGCAAAAATAAATTCTCTGTTAGGGCCTCCAGAAAGGAATGCAGCCCCACCTTAAACGTAGCCCAGTGAGACCCATTTTAGACTTCTAACCTCTAGAGCTATGAGATAATAAACTTGTGTCTTTAAGCCACAAAGTTTGTGGTAATTTATTACAGCAGTGATTGGAAACAAATACAAATGGCTTCTAAAAAAATCATATCTAAACCCATTTTTCTTTGCCTTTCCCCACTCTAGACCAAAATATTCACGTTTCCATAATCTCTTGCAGGTGAGAGTATTCTAGTACTCAGCTATTGCTAGTGATTTACAAAAAGTGCAATGGGGGCATTGTGCTTTAAGGGAAATTTTTTCTTTCCTTTTTTTTTTTTAGCTTTTTCCTTTTAAAATTCAAATGTAGTTGATATACAATGTTAAATTAGTTTCAGGTGTACAACATAGTGATTTAACAACTCTGTACATTATGCTTTACTCATCACAAGTGTAGTTACCATCTGTCACCTTACAACACTATTACAGTACCATATTCCACTATATTCCCTATGCTGTACCTTTCATCCCCATGAATTACACATTCCATAACTGGAAGCCTGTAGCTCCCACTCCCCATTCTTCTTCACCCCTTCTGCTCATTCCCCCATCCCTTCCCTCTGGCAAACACCAGTTTGTTCCCTGTATTTGAGTCTCTTCTTTTTTCTGTTTTTTTTGTTGTTGTTGTTTATTCAGGGTTGAAGTTTTTTTAGAGTCTACATGTAAGTGAAATCATATGGTATTTGTCTCTGTCTGACTTATTTCACTCAGCTTAATACCTCTAGGTCCATCCATGTTGTTGCAAATGGTGAAATCTCATTCTTTTTTATGGTTGAATAATATTCCATTGTATATTTATACCATTGTATATTTATACCACATCTTCTTTATCCATTCAACTATTGATGGACTGTTAGGCTGCTTCCATACCTTGGCAAATGTAAATAATGCTGCAGTAAATATAGAGGTGCATGTATCTTTTCAAATTAGTGTTTTTGTTTTCTTTGGGTAAATAAACAATGTGTAATTACTGGATTGTATGGTATTTCCTTTTCTAAGATTTTATTTATTTATTCAAGAGAGGGTGTGTGCACAGTTGAGGGGAGGGGCAGAGGAAGAGGGAGAAGCAGACTCCCCACTGAGTGCAGAGCCCCATGCAGGGCTTGATCCCAGGCCCCTTACATCATGACCTGGAGCTGAAGTCAGACACTTAACAGACTGAGCCACCCAGGTGCCCCTGTATGGTATTTCTATTTTTAATTTTTTGAGGAAACACCATACTGTTTTCCACAGTGGTTGCACCAAGTTACATTCCTACCAATAGTGCAGGAGAGTTCCCTTTTCTCCACATCCTTGCCAACACTTGCTATTTCTTGTCTTTTTGATACCAACCATTCTGAGAGGTATAAGGTGATATCTCATTGTGGTTTTGGTTTGCCTTTCCCTAATGATTGGTGATGTCAAGCATCTTTTCATGTGTGTATTGGACATCTGTATGTCTTCTTTGAAAAAATGTTGAGGTCCTCTGCCCATTTTTTAATTGGATTATTTGTTTTTTGGTGTAGAGTTGTATGTTGTTTTTTTGAGAGAGAGAAAGAAAAAGAGAGAAAAAGAAAGAAAGAAAGAAAAAGAGATAAAGAAAGAAAAAGAGAGAGGATGCAAGCACAGGTGCAAGAGCCTGACCCTGGGCTCCATCTCACAACCCTGACATCATGACCCAAGCTGAAACCAAGAGTCAGAAGCTTAACCAACTGAGCCACCCAAGTGCCCTGAGTTGTATAAATTCTTTACGTATTTTAAATATTAACCCCTTATTGGATATGTCGTTCACAAATATCTTCTCCCATTTAGTAGGTTGCCTTTTTTGTTGTCGATGATGGTTTCCTTTGCTGTGCAAAAGCTTTTAATTTGGGTACAATTAAGGCAAATATTTTTCAAAGGGCTAATCTGAGGTGACATGTTCCTGGGGTCTTTTGCCCATTTTCCTTTTTTTTTTTAAAGATTTGTTTATTTATTTGAGAGAGAGAGAATGAGAGAGATAGAGAGCACAAGAGGGCAGAGGGTCAGAAGGAGAAGCAGACTCCCTGCCGAGCAGGGAGCCTGATGTGGGACTCGATCCCGGGACTCCAGGATAATGACCTGAGCCGAAGGCAGCCGCCCAACCAACTGAGCCACCCAGGCGCCCTTGCCCATTTTCCTTTATCATAACCAGCATGGGTATTGGGGAATAAGTCTTGAGTTGAAGCAGCCAGCTTGCAACCATGAGATGAATACTCTGATCTACTGTGGCTTACTTTATATTTTTATTCAGTCATTTTTTTCAGGCTAATACAAACATACACAAATAACTGAATTTTCGAAGGAATATTCCTGGCTAGTAGCAACCCAAAAGTTGAATTGTGAAGAATAGAATGAGAAGGTGAACTGATAAGCTACTCTTTAAACCTGCAGGAGTGGTATGCTGACAAAATGACTATAATGTTTATGAAGTAATCCAGAACTGATTTCCTTGTCAGGCAGGGAAGTAGCAGTGCCAAAAATTTTACTTATTAAAATAAATTGCCAAAATATGTGTCCTGAAAATCTTCATAAGCATATCATCAATCTTCATGTTTTGGTAAAATATGCCTGGTGGAAGGATCAGAAATTCCTAACAATCTTCTCAATATACACAGATGTGTGTTTTGTAACAAGCTCAGAGACCCCCATGTGTCAGTATCCATTATTCCTTTCCCATATTACTTCATACATTTTTATTGGTAAAGAGTGGAACTTGAAGCCATCCCCAAAGGATGAATTCCTATGTCTTTCTTGGATTGACCTGGCATGCCTTGAAAAGAACATTACTTCCAATTGATCAGCATAGTCATGTAAAAGCAATACAAATCTTGCATGATGCATGAATGGTAATGCCTCGAGCAATTTTAGAACTCCACAGCTGTACCCAGAGTGTTTGTGTATATGTGTGTGTTTGTATATGTGTGCATTTGTGTGTGGGAGGGAGTGGCTTTAGTAGATGGTGGAGATATGCTGCATGCACAGATATATACCAGAATAACATTGCTTTTCCACATTATAAAGATATTTTTCCTTTAATGCATAAATATATGCAATAAATCTGACATTAATAACATTCTAGAAGAGATCATATTTGCAAACTAAAGGGATTTTCTTTTTGTAAATTTAATAATGCCAGCATTATTGGATCTAGATGTTTGATAACCTTCTTGTGCTTGAAGGAGCATCCCAGGAAAGGGAACTATACTGTAGTTACAGTCATTTTTTTCCCCCAGTGAGATCAGGAAACAATAAAGTTGACATCAGGATGTGACACGGCTGGGATTAGGGTGAAGCCAAGTTGTGCAAGTGTACGGTTAGAGCCTTTCTTTATTTAACATTTGGATATTTTGTTCATAATGTATTGTTTTCATGAAGTTTGATTTTTTTAGAATATTGCATTAAACATATCTATCTTTAATTTTAAGTTTTGGGGAGACCCATTAATTTTGCTTCTGAGACAGTTGCCTTACCTTAGTCCTGGTCCTATTGGTTGTTTCCAATTTGCAAGTTCAAGTGGCCATTGCAGCACTAGTGATGCTGTCACAACTGGAATCTGAGCACCAAAATCTGAATCGAGTCCTCCTCCATTTTGAATATGGGATAGCAGCAGCAACAGTAGAAGAATCCAAAGGTATCCCATGAGATCCGATGAACTGGAGTCCTGCAGACTGGGAAGAGAAGGGCACCTTTATGGCTATGATTAACCCGGCGAATTGTTTTTCTTCCAGGTGGCATGCAGCTGTGTGAAAAATATGATATCTATTAGGCAAATTAAATTTGCTAATAATGTTGAGAATTTTGCATTTATGTTCATGAGGGATATTGATCTATATATTTTTTTCATGTTATACTCTTATCAGGTTTAGTTTCGGGATTATACTGGTCTCATAACATGATTTGGCAATTGTTTCCTCCTTTCTATTATGAAAGAGTTTGTGTAAGATAGTTATTATTTCTTCTTTATGTATTTGGTAGAATTTACGACAGAAGACACCTGTGGCTAACATTTTCTTTGTGGAAAAAATTTGAATTGCATAATAAATTGCTTAAATAGATATCCTACAATTCCAGTTTTCTGTTTCTTCTTGTGTCAGTTGGTAACATGTTTTTAAAACAATTTGTCCATTTTATCTAAGGTGTTAAATGTATTGACATGAAGTTATTGATAATATTCCTTTATCATCTTTCCAATATATTTAAGATCTGTAGTAATGCCTCTCTTTCATTCTGGTTGTTGGTAAAATACATTTTCTCTCCTTTTGTTTTTATCAGTATTGCTTTATCAGTATCAATTTTATTAATCTTTTTTTTAAAAAACAATCTTTTTGTCATTTTCCTATTTCTGTTTTCTGTTTCATTAATTTCCACTCTTACATTTTTCTTTCTTTTTCTATACCTATTTCAGGTTTAGTTTTCTCTTTTTCTATTTTCTCTGAAGGTTTGGATCATTGACACTAGACTTTTTTTTTGTATGGATTAAAATACCTAAATATTTAAATTAAAGCTATACATTTCTTTCTATGCATTACTCAAGCTGCATTTCATGAATTTTGATACAAGGTGGTTTTTTACCTTCAGTTTGAATTTACTTATAATTTTTTCAAATTTTATTTTATTAAGTTAGTCACTTTACAAGTACATCATTAGTTTTTGATGTAGTGATCCATGATTCATTGTTTGCATGTAACACCCAGTGCTCCATGCAATACATGCCCTCCTTAACACCCATCACCGGGCTAACCCATCCCTCCACCCCTCTCCCCTCTAAAACCCTCAGTTTGTTTCTCAGAGTCCATAGTCTCTCATGGTTCATCTCCCCCTCCGATTTCCTCCCCTTCATTTTTCCCTTCCTTCTCCTAATGTCCTCCATGCTGTTCCTTATGTTCCACAAATAAGTGAAACCATATGATAATTGACCTTCTCTGCTTGACTTATTTCACTTAGCATAATCCCCTCCAGTCCCATCCATGTTGATGTAAAAGTTGGGTATTCATCCTTTCTGATGGCTGAGTAATATTACATTGTATATATGGACCACGTCTTCTTCATCCATTCGTCTGTTGAAGGCATCTCGGCTCTTTCCACAGTTTGGCTATTGCGGACATTGCCGCTATGAACATTGGGGTGCATATGGCCCTTCTTTTCACTGCATCTGTGTCTTTGGGGTAAATATCCAGTAATGCAATTGCTGGGTCATAGGGTAGCTCTATTTTTAATTTTTTGAGGAACCTCCACACTGTTTTCCAAAGTGGCTGTACCAACTTGCATTCCCACCAACAGTGTAAAAGTGTTCCCCTTTCTCCACAACCTTTCCAACATTTGTTGTTTCTTGCCTTGTCAATTTTTGCCATTCTGACTGGTGTAAGGTGGTATCTCAGTGTGGTTTTGATTTGAATTTCCCTGATGGCTAATGATGATGAACATTTTTTCATGTGTCTGTTAGCCATTTGTATGTCTTCTTTTGAGAAGTGTCTGTTCATGTCTTCTGCCTGTTTATCGACTTGGGGGTTGTTTTTTGCCCTGTTGATTTCTTATTTGATCTATTGGTTAACTGGAACTATGTTGCTTCATTTCCAAATATCTAGAGATAACATTTTTCATATTCAAAATAACTCTGTTTTGGTCTAAGAACATACTCTGTATGATGTCAGTCCTTTAAAATTTATTGGGTTTTGTTGTTAGCCAACACATGGGTTATCTTGATGAGTTTCTCATGTGTACTTGAAATGAATGTGTGTGTAGTATTCTATAAATATCAATTAAAACAAGTTGCTTGATAATTTTGTTTAAATTTTCATTATTCTTACCATTTTTTTCCTACTTGTTCTATCAGTTACTGAGATAAAATGTTAAATTCTTAAATTATGATTGTGAATTGGTCTATTTCTCCCTTCAGGTGTAGCACTTTTTAAAATTTCATGTATTTTGAAGCTCTGTTATTAGATGTGCACATAGGTAAGATTATTTTATCTTCTTGATGAATTGACAATAATTATTATGAAGCATCTCTTTTAGTCTCTAGTAATACTGTTAATCTGATAATAACATCACCCCATATTTCTTATGCTTAGGGTTCATTTGATATCTTTTGTCCTCCTTTTACTTTCTCATCCTATCTTTATATTTTAAAGACATCTTATGTAAACTACAGAGAGTTGGATTTTGTTTTTTATCCATTCTGGTCATTTCTGCCTATTAATTGGAGAGTTTGTTCCATTTATATTTAATAAAATTATTTATAGGATTGTGTTTATGAAAATTTTTAAAAAGATTTTATTTTTTAAGTAATCTCTACATCCAATGTGGGGCTCAAACTCACAGCCCCTAAATCAAGAGTCACATGCTCCACCAACTAAGCCAGCCAGGGACCCCTATTGTAATTTTTTGGTACCATCTATTTTCATTCCTTTGTCTCTTGTTTACTGGATTTGGGTTTTGTTTGTTTGTTTTTACTATTATGTGTGGTCTTTTTTGTATTGCATTTTATACACTAAATTGACTTTTTACCTATAACATTTTTGGAGTATTTCATTAAGGATAAGAATACACAGCCTTTATTAATACAGTCTACCTTAAATTAGTATTATGTCACTTCACCAACAATGTGGAAAAACTTCCTATTATGTAATCCTCATCTTTTTCTGTCATGACACAGAAGATCTGCACAAGACATAGGAGAGGTATTTAAGAATTCATATGGTGAAGAACCTCTATGAATAGAATCAAATTGGAAAATATTTGAAAAATACCTTATATGTGATGTATAAAAGATATTCCATACTAGAGAGAAATATAATGAGGATAATCAATGTGAGAAAACTTCAGCCAGATTTCAAATTTAAATGTGCACAAAAGAACTCATACTGAAGAGAAATGCTATGAATTCAGTAGATGTGAGAAAATAGTAATTAATCATTCATCTGTTAAAACACACATGGGATCACACACTGACACAAACCCTATCAATCTAAGGACAGTAGAGAGCCCTTCAGCTGTTCTTTGTATTGTAGGACTCGCATGAAAATTCACTTTGGAAAATAATATGCAAACTATGGGAAAGCCATTATTCATTCTTCATCCATTGCTGTACATGTAAAACTCATGGTGGAGATAAGCCTTATTTCATATAATGTGAAAAATGTGAAAAAAAAACTTTCCATTTTTTTCATCTCTTAGAAAAATGTGGAAAATCTCACTGAAGAGAAATACTATGAACCTAAGAAATGTGGAAAAATCTTCAATTGTCCCTCATCCTTTAGGCATGTGTGAGAACTCATATTGAAAATACCTCCTTTTGACTGTAGAAGGGTATGAGAAAGTCTTTATTTCTTCTACATCCTTTACTGTACATGTAAGATTCACATTGAGGTGAAGCCTTTCAAATATAAGAAATATAGGAAAACCTTCACTTATTCCTGAAAGCTTACTCTACAAGTGAGAAAACATATCAAAAAGGATCTCTATACATATAAATGTGGGAAAGGCTACAGTTTCCCCTCTCCCTTTAATAACCACAAGCACTGGAGAGAGGCCTTATAATTGTAAACAATGTGACAAATCCTTTCATTTTTCATATTTTACTGTACATGTGATCATGCATATTGGAAGAGAAACACTGTGGGTGTATGAAATGCATAACTTCTGCCTTCTCATCTCATAGGTAATGAGAACTCATACTAGAGAGAAGTCATATTAATATCTGGAGTGTAGGAATGTCTTGTATCTAATTCCTTCAAAGGCTTGTGAAAATTCACATTGGAGAGAAAGCATACAAGTGTAAGAAATGTGGGAAAATGTATTTCCTAACACTTCAGTGTTTATTTGATAACATACACACTGAAGAGGAACCATATAAATTTAAAGAATGTGGAAAAGCTTTCACATCTTTCTCAATCTTTTGTCAGGTAGTGAGAACTCATACTGTGATATAGACCTGTGAAGAATGTGGAAAATCCTTTAGTTTACCTTCATGCCTCAAAGACATGGGAAAAGTCACATTGGAGAGAAACCCAATGAATGTAATCAATGTGGGAAAGCCTTCAGGTGCATCTAATCTTTTATTATGCATAAGGAAATTCACACTGGAGGAGAAATCTTTAAAATGTTGTAAATATGGAATTGCTTTATCAGTGTCTCATCTTGGAAGTGACTCCTAGCTCATAATTTCTACTTTGTATTTTCTAATATAAGCCTTTATGATATAACCGTTGCTCCCAATGTCCTTGTAGCTATATCATACAACTTCTGATATGTTCTTATCATTATGGTTCATTAATATGTATTGTATCATTTCTGTTGTGAAGTCTCCTTAGACTTAAGTAAAGTGTTTTTAGTACATAAGTGTATTTGAAATTAGTTTTGTTACTGTTTCTAATTAATTCCCATTCCCATATGTAATGCATGTGGTCACTGTGATAATGACTCTGGTACTTGTTGGGATAAGTTATTGATCTTGACTGTTGAGAGATCTGCAGCATTTTTGTAGCTAATGTAGTGTACAACCAGTTGTTTTGGTCAATAAGTAGTTGATGTAAGTAAAAAATGTGCAAAAAGGATGGTTTCATTAGACTTGGTAATTTCATCTTTTGTGCTTTGATCCTCCAAGTTGGACACAATACTTCAAGTTGAAGAGAGAGCCCTTGCAACCATGAGTGTGAAAGCTAGGTGTAATGATGATTGTGCTGGATTGTGTTAAATGAGACTTAGAACCACATTTTCCAGACTCTTCTCTGCTATATGGTTGGACAAGAGGAACTTGCATGAGATTTGGAATGCAAAATGAAGAAGAAGCCATTAATCTCAAAAGGATGTGGAAGTAGCGGATTGACAGATCTAAAACTATTCAGGAGTTCCAAACTTCAAGCTTGACTTTCTAACTATTGGCTTTGTTGAACATCAGCCCTGAGCCAATCACTAAGCACATAACTTCAGTTCCCTCAGAGGTGGCAGCTTCCACAAACATCACCATGAGCTCACCCTTCATAGTCCTACTTTGGTGGCTAGATGTGCACAGCTGTTTGAATTTCCTACACAGTCAAACCTGCCAATTCTCACTGCTGTTTCAGGATATCATGATTAGAGACTATTTCCAATCCTCTGACTCCTTTTTCTGTGAAAAGTGTAATTTCTGTAGTGAGCACATAGTTCAAAAACAATATAAACAAATGAGTAACTTTGTTCCCCTTTTGCATTGTTAAGTGGCTGCTCTATCCCTGTACTGCCTGTTTCTGAACTCTTGAGAAATAAACACCTTGCTAATTTGTGGGTCATGTGAGAATTTTATGTCACTCAAAACTGAATAAAATCCTAAATGATAAACATAGTATGTGTTAAGTTAAAAACAATCAATCAATGTAATTCATCATATTAACAACATAAAGGAGAACATTTATGTGATCACCTCAAAGCATAGGAAGTCTTTGAAAAATTCAGAATGCACTTGGTGAAAATTTTCAATACTGTAGAGGATGGGAACATCCTCACTGTGGTAAAGAATATGTATAAAAATCCTACTACTAACATACTTAATGGCGAAATATTGAATGCTTCCCCATAATACTAGAGAAAATGCCAGAAAGTTATTACTGTTCTGTTCAACATTATAAAGAAGGGTCTAGTCAATGTAAAAATGCAGGACAAATATATAAAAGACACAGATACTTAAAATATTTTTCTTTATTTACAGATGACATAATTGCATATGTTGAAAATCCTAAAGAACCTACCTGGTACTAATGAGTAGATTTAGCAGGGTTGAGGATATAAGGTTGGTTTGTAAAAATCAGCTATATTTCCATGTAACTGCAACAAATGGGGGAAAAAAGTTTAAAAACTACCATTTGCAATAGCATCAAAAAATAAATAGGAATAGATTTAACCAAAGATGTGCAAGACTTCTATACTGAAAATTATAAAACATTGCAAAGAGAAGTTGAGAAGATTTAAATAAATGAAGAACTCTGCCATGTTCACGGATAGGAAGACTCAGAATTATTAAGATGTCCATTACTACCAAATTGATCTCTATAGAGATACAATCCCAATCAAAATCCAACCAGATTTTTTTTTTTGTAGAAATTGGTGAGTGACAAGTAAACATACATATTTGCAAGACATCTTGTATAGCTGCAGTAATCAAGATGGTGAAGTATTGGCAAGAGGATCAATAAACTAAAGATCGAATTGACTGTAAGGACATGGAAATGCACCACCCAGATTCCCCTCCAATAAAGGACTTGTTTCTGGGAGTGCCAGGAGAGCTATCAGTGGCAATCCTTCAGCTGTCACACCCATCCCAGGGTAAGCCATGTCCAATGATGATCAAGGTGGAAATATAAAGACCTGGCTGTTTCAATCTAACACAGCACAACTCTAAAGGGCCATTTTAACTCCAGAGCTCCCCACTTCCCTGTCTACTGAATCCTGCCTCCATCACTTCATTTCCACAGGTATTAATCCTAAATAACTCCTTAGCAAACACCCTACACTTTAAGTCTATCTCAGTGTCTGCTTCCTAGAGATCCCAACTTAGTAACACAGCTCCTGTCTTGCTATTGGACCATCATAGAGACTGAACCCCCGACTATGGAATACTAAGTGAACATGTGATCTGAGATGCCTATAACTGAATAGATATTAGCTGATTCATCAAACCATAACATTGGTTTCATGTGTAGCAGTTCTCCATCTTCAAGTGGAAGTAATAATACAAGATCATACATGACAAGGTCTAGAGAATATAAATACGTTTCATGAGTGGATGGTTTAGACTGGCAGGGCTCCTACTGTTCCTGCATTTACCACCTCTCTTTCAACCTACATCTATGGCCTCAGTGGGAGTGCCCTGTGATCAAACTACTGAAGTTGGGAAATTTGAGCCTAACCCAGAAATATTTCCACACAGGAATCTGGCACAAGTCAGAAGAAGACTCCTAGAGAATTGCATCCTGCAGGACTGGCCTAGAAAGGCAGGGAACTCCTCCTGATGGGAGAGAATTTCAAAGGGTACACCTGATTGTTCACTTTTCCTGGAAAGAAGGATGGCCAGAGGTATAGTTTTGCATTTATATTAGTTTTCTAGGGCTGCCATGCCCAAAGTATCACAAACTGGGTGGCTTAAATAATGGAAATTTATCATCTCACAGTTTGGGAAGCTAGAGGTCTGAAATCAAGTTGTTAGCAGAGTTGGTTCCTTGTGAAGGCTGGGGGGAAGAATCTGTTCCAGGTCTCTTTCCTGGGCTTGCAGGTGGCATTCATCTCCCTGTGTCTCTTCACATAGTCTCCACTCCCTGTGTGCCTGTGTCCAAATTTCCCCTTTTTATGAGGACATCAGCCATATTGGATTAGGGCCCATCCTAATGACCTCAATTTAACTTGATTACCTTTGTATTCTGAGATACCGGGGGTTAGGATGCCAGTACCTCTTTTTTAGGGAAGACACAACTCAACTCATAACAGCATTTATTCATGAGCAGTAGCTAATGATTTGACCTATATGTTATGGAATAGAAAGGAATGAGATTAGAAGGTTGATAACAAGAAAGTCTGGGTATCATCTCTTGCTCTGAGCTTCTTTCAAGGTGTTAATGTAATACTGTATTTCCCTCATTACATAACCCACTTATTCTTTCCTTTAGCCATAGCCTACAATTATTTGTTCTCTCCATTTAATTTCAAATTTTTCCATACTTGGAAGGCACATTAAGTTTGGCCACTGTGCTGGTCTAGCTCACAGGCAACAATGCTAGTCTGGCAAGTGCACCCCACTCAGTCTACTCCTGTTCACGAAGAATAAGGTTATATAAGTGCAGAATGAGGGGGCTAATGTTTACCACCAGGCAATATAGCTGCATTCACTGTTAACCCCAATTTTGCCAGATGGAATGAAGGCACAACCTGGCCCATCAGGCCCTTAGAAATTCTGACATAAAGGTTAAAAACATAGTTACAGTTTCTTGCTTAGGAATCATCCCTGATTCCAGACCTTGTAGTTGCAGCCCTGGTCCTATAATCACTGCATCAAGTAGGGGAAGAGAAGGTGATATGGGGAAGAAAGTACACCAGCAATTTCCCCTACTCCCTCTTCCCCAGACCCACCAGAGAAACAAGAGAAATCTATCCAGTGGGGACCCTCCTTTAGCCTTCCTCTTTTTGTGAGCACATACTTGTAAAGGCGTGTAAGCCAGGCCTCCCTGCTTTTATCACCCCCTCTCTTAGACAACCAGTGTTTTAATTACCTATTCCAATTTTCTATCAAAATACTGCTCTTAGGACAATATCTCTCTGCCCACTGGTGCACATTATGGGCTATAAAGTGATTTCATTGGTCTGAGGAAATGACAGTCAGCTGTCTCAGCTGGTGTAGCATCTTCTGTTCCAGTTCTTTTAACACTTTGACCATTTGCATCTACTACCAGGTAAGTCAAGCCTAGTTCAGAGTCCATGCCTACTCCTGTCATCACCCATTTGTAGCCCCCTGGAGCTACCAGTATCAGCTTGACTTGCCACTTATGTTCAAGGTTTTCCCACCAGAGAATCGGCCATATAGCCACCTGTAGTCTCTGTGTCTTTTGTTGACATGTAGAACAGTTTTTTTAAAAAAGAGTTATTTATTTGAGAGAGAGAGAGTGAGTGCTAGAGTAGGGGGGCAGAGGAAGAGAGAGAATCCTGAAGCAGACTCCCTGCAGAGCACGGAGCCCAAAGCCCAACGTGGGGCTCAATCTCAGGATCCTGAGATCATGACCTGAACCAAAATCAAGAGTCTGACACTCAACTGACTGAGCCACCCAGGCACCCCAGTTAGACCATTTTTTTATTGGCATTTTGTGCCTCATTGGGTACAAGAGGAATATGTCCAAATTCAGCCCATCTCTAAACTGACCCAATGTTATTTATTTCATGGACTTAGGTGACCACCTTTCATCAGGGTGGTAGCCTTCCAAACAGGATATTGTCGATTCACCTTGGAACTGTCATCCATAAACCAAGCAGCTCTTTGTTAAGTCAATCGAGGGCTGCCCATGTGACAATAGAATCCAGCAAGTCCTTATTCAATTCCAAAGCCAGTCCTAGGGGAAAAGAGGCTTCTACTTGTGAATATTTCCTTGCACTCCCCAGGCAACACAATCCTAAGTGAATCATTTCCATTTTATTATGCAACTTTTTTGAGCATTGCCATCCTCATTAGAGCCTTTCACCAATATCACTCTACTCATTATGGGTATTTCAGCTTTCAAGATCATTTTATGTCCTTCAATCACCAGGATAGCTTCAATTAACATCTGATAACAAAGTAGTAAATACCCTTCAAATGGAAATTCTCTTGCCCAAAGTCCCAGTAGTCATTTCAGGGAAGCACTCACAGGCTTTTGTCCTAAGTCCCAGTCTAGGCTCCACGCAGGGCTCTCAACATAGAGAATTTGTCCCTGTCAGCACTCTAGCTTCCATTCCACACTCTGTGGCTCACTCAGGCAATCTTACTGGTTCTCATTTAGTATGTCCAATTAACCTTACCTGAAGGACTGATTTCCATGTCTTCTCTTTTACAATACTAAGGGAGATGTTCCCCAGTCAGGTACAATGTCTGTTCCCCAAATATAATCAGTTAAAAAAGACACAACCACTTCACATAAAGCTTATTCAAGCATACCAGTTCTACAAAATTTTACCATAATTCTATCAACTCATATGTTCCTAACTATAGTCTCTATTAGGAAATTTTTTTTAAAGATTTTATTTATTTGACAGAGACAGCAAGAGCAGGAACACAAGCAGGGGGAGTGGGAGAGGGAGAAGCAGGCCTCCTGCCGAGCAGGGAGCCCGATGTGGGACTCCATCCCAGGAGCCTGGGATCATGACCAGAGCTGAAGGCAGATGCCCAATGACTGAGCCACCCAGATGCCCCTAACTTTATGTTTTTATTAACATCTATAAGACTCATGGGGAGAAGTTGAGACAGAAAATTCGATGAGGCTTCCCAAACTGTTTTTTGCTTTTGCAACAGTAAGTTTATATGGGATGCCCATGTGAAAGAGCATGTCCTAAACACAGCCTTTACTGTGATCTAGGCGATGGGCATATTCAGTGGGTGAATATTGCAGTCGTCATAAAGCCAATCCCACATAACTTGCATATAAAGCGTATCAGTTGCTTCACCTGGGGTGTTCCACTTGGCATTTCTAGAGGGAGATGGATAATCCCTCTTTTTAGGGTAAACAGACCTTACAGTGGCTTTTACCCAGTCCACCAGGCTAACTGTTCCCTCAAGAATAACTTCTACTCTCTGAAAAACAAACTGAGGGTTCTAGAGGGGAGGGGGGTGGGGGGATGGGTTCGCCTGGTGATGGGTATTAAAGAGGGCACATTCTGTGTGGAGCACTGGGTGTTATACACAAACAATGAATCATGGAACACTACATCAAAAACTAATGATGTAATGTATGGTGATTAACATAACAATAAAAATTTTAAAGAAAAAAAAAGAATAACTTCTGCATCTCGATCATTTGCCAACTATAATTATTCCATAGTGAGCCATGGGTCCTGTATTAACCCAAACATGCTCTTCCATTCTGCAGCATTCAAAACAAAAACATAGACCACAGAGGAGTTATTTTCACAATCCATTTCAGTAAAGGTTTTTCAGGAAGCTGATGATACCAATCTACAAGATAAAACAATTCCTTCACTCTATGCCCCCTGGTTCCAGTAGTTTCCTGGTTTTTCCCACACCAACATTGACTATCTTGTTGATGACTAGAAGTCCTAAAGGGACTTTCTTTTGTCCCTGAACAATTTTTTTTTTCCCTGGGATAGGAGTAGGTGGGCAGCTCTGAAGCTAGTGGCCCAAACTCAGATCAATGAAATGACTTTGGTCTAGCAGCAAGGTCTGACCCAGAATTCCCTTTTCTTGTCAGTTTAGTTACTACAAATAACAATAACCAAATGTTAAAAAACAAAATTCAGGGTGCCTGGGTGGCTCAGTTGGTTAAGCAACTGCCTTCGGCTCAGGTCATGATCCTGGAGTCCCGGGATCGAGTCCCGCATCAGGCTCCCTGCTCAGCGAGGAGCCTGCTTCTCCCTCTAACCTTCCCCCCTCGCATGTACTCTCCCTCTCTCTCTCATTCTCACTCTCTCAAAATAAATAAATAAATCTTTTAAAAAAAAAACCAAAAACAAAATTCAACGGAGTAAATTTTAGGATCTAATTGGCTTTATTCAATGATTCATTAATCTAGCAACATCTGCAGCATCCTATCTAGCAAATAGAAAGGAGCTTTGCAAAGCTGTATAAAATGGAAGGATTTTATAGGCAGAAATGGGGAGGGACAATCAGCAAAAGAAAAGAAAGAATTGTTTCAGGCAAAGTCACCTTCTCTTAGGGGAAAGAGCAAGGGACATTTTTTTTTTTTTCCCAAAACTTCTGATACTGTTCTCTTGCCCCTTTGCCTACTTCTCACTCTTATTTGCTATTCATGACATTTTCTTTGGTTGTTTATTGCCGAAGGCAGACACTTAACCAACTGAGTTACCAGGCACCCCAGAGTAGGGGATCTTAGTAGGTAGATTACCTCATCTTCCTTTGGAAGATGGAGAGGGCCCATGTGACAGATTACCTCATTGGTGCTGATCAAAAAATTCTGACTGACCATTAAGGCTACATTTCTGGGAGAGGTTGAAACTGCAATTAGGTTAGGTATTAAACCCCAGTTTGGTGACTTTATTTAGCATAAGTGACTCCATTTTGGGCCTCTGGCTTTCCTTTTAACACAAGGGATTGAATATATTGCCTTTTTCCTTATTTGCCTTTCCTCATGCATTCAGTGAACCAGCTCCTCGTTGGATCCATTCCTAAATTCCATTGGCAACTTGTACCTTTAGTAGCTGACTATAGCACAACTGCTGCTCTAGACCATGGGTGACTGTGTGGCCACACGGAAATCAAAGGTTCTTCATCCCTCACCCTTTCATCCTTTCTCTTCTAAAGCCACATGCTTCTGTGAGCCAGGGCCAGTCTAGCAAATCCCACTTCACTGACACCAACTCTTTTAAGGTTCTGAATACCCAGTTTCAACATGGGAAGAAATATAAGTTAATTAATCTGATTCATCAAGATTAGAAAAAACTGGAGAGTATGATAACTATTAAATAAGTTGAATATTTCAGAATCAGCTGGCCATGAGTACTACCAAAAATTCAAGGAAAAATAATTACAATCTTATACGAACATTTCCAAAGAATAGAAAAGAAAGAACACTCCATAAAAATGTCATTTGTTTAGCATAACTCTGATATCAAGAAAGGAAAATTAAAAGGCAATATCACTTATTGATATAAATTAAAGGGAGAAAAATCTCACCATTATCTTTATAGATACAGAAAAAGCATTTTTAAAAATTCTGTTTATTATGGAGTAAAAATCTCCTTAAACTAGGAATAAAAGGAAATTTTCTTAATCTTTAAATGATATGGGGCAGCTGGGTGGCTCAGTCGGTTAAGCCTCTGACTCTTGATTTTGGCTCAAGTCATGATCACAGGGTGGTGAGATCAAGCCTCATATCAGGCTCTGTGCCGGGCATGGAGCCTGCTTAAGATTCTCTTTCTCCCTCTACTCCTCCCCCACCTCCCCAGCCCTGCTCGCACTTGCAAGTGCACATGCACATGCCCATGTGCGTGTTCTCTCTCAGGAAATAAATAAATGAATGAATGAATAAATAAATGTTTAAATGATACGAAAACATTTATAGCAAAAAAATAATTGTAAGATGTTAGAAGCTTTCCTCTGAGATTAGAAACAAGACAAATGGCTTTTGGCTTTCGGCTCGGGGAGGCAAAGGTGCAACTTTCTTCGGTCATCCCGAATCCGGCCACCTCCGCCATGCCGCCTAAGTTTGACCCCAGCGAGATCAAAGTCGTGTACCTGAGGTGCACCAGTGGCGAAGTCGGTGCCACGTCTGCCCTGACCCCGAAGATAGGCCCGCTGGGTCTGTCTCCAAAAAAGGTTGGTGATGACATCGCCAAGGCAACCGGTGATTGGAAGGGTCTAAGGATTACGGTGAAACTGACCATTCAGAACAGACAGGCCCAGATTGAAGTGGTACCTTCTGCCTCTGCCCTGATTATCAAAGCCCTCAAGGAACCACCAAGAGACAGAAAGAAGCAGAAAAACATTAAGCACAGTGGAAATATCACTTTTGATGAGATTGTCAATATTGCCCGACAGATGCGACACTGATCTTTAGCGAGAGAACTCTCTGGAACCATTAAAGAGATCCTGGGGACTGCCCAGTCTGTGGGCTGCAATGTAGATGGCCGCCACCCTCATGACATCATAGATGACATCAACAGTGGTGCGCTGGAATGCCCGGCTAGTTAACTACAAAGGAAAATGTTTCAATAAAGGATCATTTGACAACCAGTGGGGAAAAAAAAAAAGAAACAAGACAAATGCCCATTATTATATCTATTTAATATTGTACTGTAGGTTTTGGCTAGCATTATAAGTCAAAGAAATACAAGTCATGTGGATAGCAGAGGAAGAAGCAAAGTTGTTATTATTTGCAGATGATATTAAGGAGTACACAGAAAATCCAAAGTACCTACAGATAAAATGTTATAATTAAAAATGGTTTAGTAGGGTTGCAGAATTTGAAAAATTAATATCAAATTAGTTTATTTTACAAATGCAACAAAAAGAAGTTGACATTTTAAATAGATATAATTTACAATCATAAAAAGTCAAGTAGCTAGGAATAAGTATAACTAATAAAGTGTAACATCTATGTTGGGGAAATCATATGATTTTATAAAGAGATGTTAAGATGACTTACATAAATAGAGAAATATATAATGTTTGTGAATCAGAAGATTGAATATCTTAAAGTTATCAATTTTCTTCTCCCCCAAGACATTACTTTAAACATTATAATATTACTTTAACATTACGTTGAAATTTGTATGAAAGAATAAAAGTCAACAATAGCTAGGAAACTTCTTAAGAAAAAAGAGCAGGAAGAAAAAACCTGCCCTGGGGTGCCTGGGTGGTACAGTTAATTAAGAGTTGAATTCTTGGTTTAGGCTCAGGTTTTGATCTCAGGGTCATGAGATCGAGCCCTACATTGGGCTCCAAGCTCAGAGTGGAGTCTGCTTAATACTCTCTCTGCCCCGGGCGCCTGGGTGGCTCAGTTGGTTAAGTGACTGCCTTTGGCTCAGGTCATGATCCTGGAGTCCCAGGACCGAGTCCCGCATCGGGCTCCCTGCTTAGCAGGGAGTCTGCTTCTCCCTCTGACCCTCCCCCCTCTCATGCTCTCTCTCTCTCTCTCTCATTCTTTCTCTCAAATAAATAAATAAAATATTTTAAAAAAGACTCTCTGCCCCTATGCTAGTGCGCGCGCTCCCTCTCAAGTAAATAGGAAATCTTAAAAAAGAAAAAGAAAAAGAGGGGTGCCTGGCTGGCCCAATCGGTTAAGTGTCTGCCTTGGGCTCAGGTCATGATCTCGGGGTCCTGGGATTGAGCCCTGCATTAGGCTCCCTGCTCAACATGGAGTCTGATTCTCCCTCTCCCTCTGCTCCACCCCCTGCTCAGGCTCTCCCTCTCTCTCTCTAACAAATAAATAAAATCTTAAAAAAAAGAAAAAGAAAAAACTTGCCCTACTAATAATTATTAAGACTTGTTATAAAGTTATATTAAACAAGGTAGTCTGTTACTGATGCACAAACAGAAAATTTGACAAATATAATAGTTCAAAAATACTTATAAATATGTGTGGAACTTTGGACCATTAAAGAGATGGCAAGTCTAATTGTCTTGGTCTGCTACTCTAACAAAATACCATAGACTGGTGGCTTAAACAACAAGACATTTATTTCTCACAATTCTTGAGCCTGAGAAGTCCAAGTTCAGGGTGCCAGCAGACTAGGTTCTTGGTAAGGGCCTTCTTCCTGGCTTGCAGATGGCAAGGTTCTTAGTATATGTTCACATGGCAGAGAGAAGATACCCTCAACTCACCTCTTCTTATAAAAGCACTAATCCTATCATGGGAGCCCCACCTTATGACCTCACCTAAACCTAATTACCTTGCAAAGGCTCCACCTCCTAACACCATCACTCTGGGAATTAGGGCTTCAGCGTATAAATTTGGAGGTGGGGAGGGCACAAACATTCAGTCCATAACACAGATCAATGGAGAAAAGATGAAATGTTCAAATTAAGGGTTATCCATACAGAAAATATTAAATTGGGTCTTAATTTAAGAACTCCAAACTGATCTATGATTTAACTGTCCAAAATAAACATAACAAACAACTTCAAAGCTTTAAGGAAAAATATAAGTAGATATATTGTAACCCTCAGGGGTAGAAATAATTTCTTTAAAAAGATACTGACCATAGAATAAAAGATTAATAAATTTAACTGTATTAAAATCAAGATATCTTAAAACTGTAAAAAGGACAAGTCCTGAGAATGTCATGCACAGCATGGTGACTATAGTTAAAAATACTTTATTGTATATTTAAAAGTTGCTAACAGATTAGATCTTAAAATTTCTTACCACAAGAAAAAAATTATAACTATGTGTGTGGTGGATGATAACTAGACTTATTGTGGTGATCATTTCATAATATATACAAATATTGAATCATTATGTTGTATACCCGAAACTAATATGTTATAAGTCAATTAAATCTCAATAAAAATAAAATATATGAAAAGGTACAAACCAGGAGAAGATACTCACAATACACATACTGACAAAGAATTAATCAGGAACATGTAAAGAACTTCTACAAACGAATATAAACAAAAATGATAATAGAAAAATGGTAAAAGACATGAAGAGACATTTCATAGAAGAATCACACATAACCAGAAGACGTATGAAGAGATATTCTTTTGCTATAATCAGAGAAATGTAGATTAAAACCAGGATGAGATAGATTTTTTTACATGCAATTGTTTAAAAATTTAAAAGCCTGACAGAACCAAATGTTGGAAAGGGTGTGGACACAGGAGATCACTGGGGTTTATATATTGCAAGTGGGTATGAAAATCAGTGCAACTGCTTTGGAAAATAGTCAGGAACTCATAATTACTCCTAGATAAATATTTGAGAGTTCCAGAATTTCTATTCCTAGTTATACACCCAAAAGAAACTCTTGCACATTTACATCAAGGGGTATATATGAGAATATTTATATTGACAGTGTGCACAAGAGCAAATATCAGGAAACAATCCATATGCCCACCAACTGAATGAATAAACAGTGGTATACTCACAAAATGGAATGTTTTACAGTAGTCAGAATAAATAAATTATAGTAATACAACATTATTGGATTTTAACAATAAATATTTAGTGAAAAATATAAGTATACCAAAATATTACATACATTGTTTTACCCTTACTATAAATTTTAAAACAACTATATGAAAAATATGTATGAGGGGAGTAATATATAATACAATAGAAGCCTATTCAAAAGAGCAAAGAATGATGTACATGGAATTGAGGATGATGATTACCTTCATTTGGTGGAGGGGAGGACAGGTATGAGGGAGCATGAATATGGTTAGATGTAGTTTATTACCAAGTCCCTAGCATTTGGGGGAGGTGCTATGTTTGCATATTCTTATTACTATTTAGGTTAATAACTAGAGAGATAAATATATATATAGATAAATGATATTGGATAGATAAATAAATAAATAATGCAGGTCACGTATGGACTAATGATGACAGTTTATTATAATCCAGTTCTGTGAACCTGAGTTCCAACGACCTAAAAGAAAGCAGCATATGTGATAGAACATAAAGCACATGGAATTACCAATGACGTATTCTTGCTAAAAATGTTTAACCTCAACCTAGCCTTCTCTCGAGGAATCAAAGCCCAGAAACCCAGGGGCCTTTCTGCATTACAGAAGACAGGAACGGAACTATGGCAGGCTCCACACTCAGAACTGAAGACTAACACTGCTGTGCAGCTTCTTCATGACCCAATGGGCACCAGAATCTGAGAATATTCCTATGTCTGGGGCCAAGGAGACAGGGAAGGCTTTTTGTGGGCAACATCTTCAAGAACCCGGATTGGGAACCCAGAGTGCTGGTTAGAGAAGTGTTGTCCATTTCTCCAAAGGTAGAAAGGAGCCTTTCCTCTGAATCACTAAAGGGCCATTTGATTTTCAACAGCAAAGAAGTTACATGGAAGGTTGCCGTAGTTAACATCTGCCAAGAGTCCAGGTGGCTGAGGAGAACCTAGTGGAACTACTTTAGGCTGGAGTAGAAATACTCATTATAGGGGGTTTGGGTGGCTCAGTTGGTTGACTGTCTCTCTTCGGCTCAGGTCATGATCCTAGGGTCCTGGGATGGAGCTCCACGTTGGGTTCTCTGCTTGGCGGGGAGCATGTTTCTCCCACTTGCTCTGCCTACTTGTGATCTTTCTCTGTCAAATAAATAAAATCTTAAAAAAAAGAAATACTCATTATAAAGACAACCATCTGGCTTCCTTTTGGTGGAAATAATACCCTTTCTGGGGACATCCTCCCACCCCCTGAATGTGCAGGATTGTTATAGGTGTCAATTTTCTACAAAATTATTTATGACCTGTGAAGTTTTTCATCTCAAGGTGCAGACTAAAAGCCAGTAATACCAAATACTCTGAATTGGTTTTGAAAAAGCCATTAAGCCTGGTGCAATGAACCAAGCATCAGTTCACCACCATCAACCTTGAAAAGGTAAGGACACAGGATGATACTAGTCTACCTTTTAAACATCATTGACAAAGAGCCTGTATTTAAGTGCTGGCATTAGGAGGGAGCTGAGAGCACTATGGATGGTGCAGTTCACGAGGCAGGCCACAGACTTGGTTGACAGTTCCAACACTGAAATAATTAACTTTCTACAAAAATTGTCAGCAGACATCTGGGCCGTTCCACATGAATCTGGAGAGATCAGAGAGACCAGACAGCTACACACTTTGAATGATGCTCAAGTTGGAAATGCAGGCTCCGGATAAAGGGGTACTTTCTGAACTTGAGCAAAAAGTCTCCTGTGACTCGTTTTAAAAAAAGATTTATTTATTTATTTCAGAGCTGGGGGACGAGCAGAGGGGAGGGAGAAGGAGGGGGAAAGAATCTCAAGTAGATCCCTGAGGAGTGCAGAGCCCAACATGGGGCTAGATCCCACAACCCCGAGATCATGACCTGAGCCAAAATCAAGAGTCCAGCGTTCAACGGAGCCACCCAGGCGCCCCTCCTGTGATGATTTTATTTACACAGTTACTTCCTGGAAATATTATCACCCTTTTTTAGAGCTCTGGGCCAGAAGAGAGAGAACCCATTTTTCTTTCTAAATCAGCAACTTGGGGGTATTTTCTTGTTCAAGGAAGAAAATAAGCAGGTTTGAAATTCCATTGCCAGATATGTTCCTTCTGAGGTATCGCATACACTTAACAACTACTACAGCTCGGTATCCCGTGAAAGCTAGACAAAGAATGAATTTCTAACTACAGTATCACTGTAGCATTGCAAGATGCAGACCATCTGGCCCTGAAAGTAGACCAAATGGTATAATAAATATCAGAGATTTTTCAAAGTTGAGGATTAAATTATGTTATGTGAAAGTGAAGTTTAAAGTAAGGCTAGGCAGGGGCGCCTGGGTGGCTCAGTTGGTTAAACATCTCTTCGGCTCAGGTCATGTACTACCCCCCACCCCCCCCACCCCTGCCCCCGGCCCCCGGCCCCCGGCCCCCGTTCTGGGATCAAGCCCCACATCGAGCCCGCATCCTGTTCCATGCTCAGCAGGGAGCCTGCTTCTCCCTCTCCCTCTGCCTGCCTGTCTGCCTACTTGTGATCTCTCTGTCTGTCAAATAAATAAATAAAATATTTAAAAATAAAATAAGGCTAGGCATCAGAAAAATGGGTTTGACCAATTTAAATCTTAGAGATAAATAACCATCTCATCACACACACACAAATAAATGGTAAATCTGTGAGGTGATGGATGTGTTAACTAACTTAATTGTGGTAATCATTTCACAAGATATACAAATGTCAAATCATCACATTGTATATCTTAACTTACACAAAGTTATTTGTCAATTATATCTCAATAAAACTAGGGGAAAAAAGAAAGAAATACCATGGACCAATTTAAAGAATACAAAAAACCCCACAATACAAAAACAAAACACAATTAAGGAAAAGAGATAGTTCCTTAAATTCAAAGATTCCATCATTGATTTTACACACACATACAATTTAGATTCTGCTTTTTCATTTAAAAGTTTATTCTAGAATATCACTCTTCTAACTGTAAAACAAACATCTAAACCATGAGATCCTTGAGGACAGAAACCAGATATCATTAATGTCTGAATACCCATTTACATTGTAAATGGTGTAGATTAAATATTTTTATTTAGGTAAATAATGATATAAAACTCAAATTTCTTTAAACACATTATTTCAAGTTACTATATTTTTGCCTGGAGTATAGGTCTGAAATGATACAAATTGCACCCAAATATCAAACCATAAGTTAAGGAAATTGAGTAGAAAAAAAATTCTCCTGACTTAGATTTCCATCTCTCTTATCTGCCTCAAATTATTTCTATTGAAGATATTTAGTTAAACCTTTGATGGACAACATGTAGAAAAGTCTGCCTACAACTCGGCTGAAACAAGCTCATAGGTGCTGGGCAGGGGGCCGTGGACTCTGAAGAGGTCCGTTTCCTTTTTTTTTTTTAAGATTTTATTTATTTATTTGACAGAGAGAGACACAGAGAGGGAACATAAGCAGGGGGAGTGGGAGAGGGAGAAGCAGGCTCCCCGTTGAGCAGGGAGCCTGAGCTGGGGTTCAATTCCAGGACCCTGAGATCATGACCTGAGCCAAAGGCCAATGCTTAACGACTGAGCCACCCAGGCGCCCTGAAGAGGTCCATTTCCTGCTGGAAGCCAATTCTGTTCTCTATTCTGCTTTAATCCAAGTCTGCTTGGATGAAGCCCCACGAAGTAGCTACTGACCATTTAAGTATGAAATTTATAGAACAGGGGCACCTGGATGGCTCAGTCGGCTGGGCGGCCAACTCTTGATTTTGGCTCGGGTTATGATCTCAGTGTCCTGGGATTGAGCTCTGCGTCAGGCTCCTTGCTCAATGAGGAGTCTACTTGAGGATTTTCTATTCTCTCTCCCTCTCTCTCTGCCCCTCCCCCCCCACTTGTGCTTATGCATATGCTCTCTAAAATAAATAAATCTTTAAAAAAAGAACAAATGTACAAGTAACTTAAAAGTAAAGTAGAAAAATGGTTTTCTTTTTAAAGAAAAAGCAGATGGAAGAGCAGCCATTGCTCTTGAGAACACAAAGCACAACACTGAGCCTCCTTTCCCCAGATGTCTGCCACAATCCCCATTTGTTAACATCTCATTTCTCCGACCCTCTTGTTTCTGGCTCTATGGCTAGAGTTACCACAGAAGCTTCACTGATAGCAAAAAGCTAAAGGAAACTGGAGATTCCACACAAGATTTCCAAAGGTGATAGACACACATGGTGTAGACTATTATTAAGACTGGTAGGGGCGCCTGGATGACTCAGTCATTAAGCCTCTGCCTTCGGCTCAGGTCATGATCCCAGGGTCCTGGGATCGAGCCCCGCATCGGGCTCCCTGCTCCGCGGGAAGCCTGCTTCCTCCTCTCCCACTCCCCCTGCTTGTGTTCCCTCTCTCACTGTGTCTCTCTCTGTCAAATAAATAAAATCTTAAAAAAAAAAAAAAGACTGGTAGCCTGCTTGCTTTCAGCTTTACAGGCTTCTTAAGAACACTTTTTATTGAGAGAAATTCTGCCGGTCTTGGAGCAGCAAGGAATAATGAGGCTTCCTTTAGTTGTAACAAGAATGACTGTCTATACCCTATGGCCAAAGAACAGGTATTCATCTCCAAGTCTGTGGGGATCAGATGAACTAGGGTTTTTTTGTTTTTGTTTTCTGGGTTTTTTTCTTCAGTGATTAACACATATGATATGGTTTAATAAAATTGCTTTTCTTATGTTTCATTGCTTTATAAAGTCACACCTCATATGCCGTCATCAATAAAATTCCCTGATGGCCAATACCAAATTTAGAAGGTTCAAACATTGTAAAAGAATGACAAGGAGTTATAGACCCCGAGGTAAATTTCAGGATGGGTCAGCCCTATTCACTGTGGAGTGCAAGTACTAAGTTCTGTCTAGTTCTGCCTGAGAGGAGAGCACGTTATCTCTGAGTACTATCATTGACCACCAAACAATGAACAAACGTTCCCTTGGCTTTGGCACTTTATGTTGCCTTGGAAGGGTTTCTGACTGGTGAGTGGCAGAGAGGACAATGAATAATCCAAAATGCATCAACAGCATTATCCCATTCGTCCATTCCTCAATCTAAAGCCCAGTAGATGGGGTACCTGGGGGGCTCAGTTGGTTGAGCATCTACCTTCAGCTCAGGTCATGATCCTAGGATCCTGAGATCAAGCCCCACGTCAGGCTCCCTGCTCGGTAGGGAGTCTGCTTCTCCCTCTGCCAATGACCCTCATGCCTGTTCCTTCCCTCACTCGCTCTCTCTCTTAAATGAATACATAAAAAAATCTTAAAAAAATAAAGCCCAGCAGAGGGGAAGCTTTTTGGGAGGGAAGAAGAGGGAAAGTTGGTACAGATGAAGGCTGCGCTGCTTCCCAAAGGCCTGATGCTGTAGACCACACCTAACTAAGAGTGCAGAATATGATCCCACTTTGAAAATGAATGCCAATAAGAATAGAGCATCTTGAACTATGAATCTATCCTGAAATTAATAATACATAATACATTAACTAACTTGAATTTAAATAAAACCCCCAAAAGATGCTTTCTAAATATATATATATATATATATATATATATATGAACATATATGTAGCCATCAGAAAGGATGAATACCTACCATTTGCATCGACATGGATGGAACTGAAGGGGATTATGCTAAGTGAAGTAAGTCAAGCAGAGAAAGCCAATTATCATACGGTTTCACTCATACGTGGAACATAAGGAATAGTGCAGAGGACCAAAGGTGAAGGGAGAGAAAACTGAACGGGAAGAAATCAGAGAGGGAGACAAACCATGAGAGACTCTGGACTCTGGGAAACAAACAGGGTTACAGAAGGGAGGGGGTGGGGGGATGGGGTAACTGGGTGATGGGTATTAAGGAGGGCACGTGTTGTGATGAGCACTGGGTGTTATTCACAACCAAGGAATCGTTGAACACTACACCAAAAACTAATGATGTACTATATGTTGGCTAACTGAACACAATAAAAAAAAATAAAAAAACATATATATATCTAAATATATATACAGATATATAGATGGAGAGAGAGCATCTTGGGAAAATGCAGGACATTTATTCCGAAATTTTAACTCAAGAATGTGAAAGTCACACCAGTATGCAGGTACATCGTCCTCTTAAAAATCTAGATGGGTATTTGGGGTTTCAAGCACCACACAAAACCTTTTTAAAAACTTTAATTGCCTAGTATAGTGAACATGTTAAGTAGAGTTTTAAAAGAGACCCTACAGTCTCAAATGGGTTAAGCCATCATTTATGACCATCTTCATGAAACATGGTTAACTCTGTCTTTCTGGTGATACGAGATTAAACATGAAACCAAACTTTTTTACTCACAGCAGATAACCAACTAAACTGCATGTACATGTACAGGTTTATACAAAAGCTGTGATATAACTATATTTGCCATTTCAGATCAGGGTCATAGGCCACCCGCTCACTATGTATATCCCACCAAACACAAGAGCAGCCATCTTTCTGTTTTAATACAATTATGGGTAGAAATCATATGATGTAAACTAGAAGTTCTTCTGTAAAGTTTAGAGTAGAAGAAGGGAAGACAAAAAATTCCCATGAAGTAAAAACTAATTCCACATTGGTCCAGGACTCCATGAAACCTGCGATAAACTGTAGTCCTCTAAGGCCTTTACTTGGCTCCAGTTCACCAAGACACTTCAGTATGCTTCAAAGTGGCTCATCATCATTCTCCTGCTGTATTCATAAGCCAAAAATAGTGACCCATTGGCAGGGAATGCTCGAATCATAGTAGCGGTCAGTCCAGAATATAAGGCTGCTATTCCTTCATTTTTCACAATACTTATAAGAGTTCCCAGAAACCCAGCCTGTTTTCCAGACATGGAAAGAACCTGAATTCTGGATTTGATACAATCCACTGGGTAGATGACAAGCCAAAGACAAATTCCAGCAATTCCACCACTTAACATCAAAGGGACAGGGCCTAGTTCATCTTTTGATCTCCCTGAGGCAAAAAATGATCTACTCAGTTCATAGCCACCGAAGAAGAAGAAATAGCCCGGTACTTCTTGAAGGAGAGTGCTCGAGAGTCCTTGGTAGAAGCCCAAGGGGCCTTCCTTTCTAAGGATACTCTTCACGACGGACCAGATTGTCTTTTGGCTTTTTGCTATTTTCCCTGACATCTCCATTTCGTACATGGTCTGCAGTCGGCACTTGACAAGCTCAGTGGGGCACAGGGCCAGCGCGGCAAACGCGGAGGCTAAGGAACCCGCAGCTGCCGTCTGCAGATCACTCAGCCTCGCCTGCTTATCCAGTCCAACCACTTTCCTCACAAGCTCTTGGCAGAAGCCATAGCACATGAAGAGGACAGAGTTCTCGGCGACGTAGGCCATCAGCGCAGGGCCGGTTCCTTTGTAGAAGCCCCGCAGGCCCACCTGGGAGTACGTTTTCAGGCAGCAGTCGGTGAGGCCCTTGTACAGGCCGGGGAACGTCTGCATCTTCACTTTCACTGTGTCGAAAGGCTGCCCGGTCAGGACACAAGCCGTGCCCCCGACCGCGCCCGCTGTCAGGTCGATGGCGGCTTGGATGGCAGGATTGGACTTCATGTTCTCACACTTCTGCTGGTCTCTGTGGGAGGCGACTCTCTGGAGCTCAGGGCAGGTGTCTCACGCCCAGCCGCCCATTCTCGACTCTCGGTCCTCGGCGGGAGAAGCCGCTTAACCCCAGGCTAGGTCTCGGGCCGCTCTCCGCGCGCACGGAAATAACGCCCCGCCGGCCTGCTCACGCCCCGCGCTCCAGCGCGCCCTGCCGCCCGTCGCTCCCAGGCCCGGCCCCCGTCCGCCGCCGCTGCCTCGGCCCGGCCCGCCCGGCGCCCGCCGGCCCCGGACACCGGCTAAGTACACACCTTGTTTTTCTCATGTAGGCTCCACGCCGGAGCCCGACGCTGGGCTTGAACTCACGGCAGTGGGATGGAGCCCTGAGCTGAGCTCAGAGTCCATCGCTTAACCGGCTGAGCCCCCCCGGGCGCCCGGTAAGTACACACTTTTAATGAATTATAATACAGCGATTGAAAGCTATTCGATAAATTCTTGCACTTACGGCCAGAGACTCTAGACGCCGCTGTTAACCGGCCGCGAAAGAAATGCTGCTTTCCTTTTCCGCTAGGACTCCCCTCCCCCTCTCCCCACACCTTACCAGGCAAAACAAAAGGGGATATGCTCCTGGTTCGCTGGGCCTGGAGTCAAACGGTGAAATCTACAGAAACAGAGGTTTAAGATAGGGAAGACAAACTACTTGGTGGGGGGTGGTTTACATGACAATGGGTGGCACCCTTAAGGTCTCTAGGCCAGGAAAGGCAGCTCTGCAGACCTGTGGGCCCCGCCGCGCCTCCCCTGACCCTGCTCTTCCCCGCCCGGGGACGCTGGCGGAGGAAGGCGCTCCGCCCCGGCCGCGGAGCTGGAGAATGGCTACTTTCGTGGCAACATCGCCAAGGGTCTGGGGCCGGTGCCCTGGGAACTGGTGGCTCCGAGTCCTCATCATTTCTAGAGGTAGGACACGGCGTTTTACAATTGGCGTGGAACACGGGTATTTATATATTCACTAAGCAAGGTGACCGAAAAGAGCTGTGGGGCTGCGGTGCTCTTTCCGGGCTCGTGCCGAGGTTCTTGAGGAGTCAACAGAGCCTGACGCAGCAGCGGATGATCGGGATTTAAATGACAACAGGCCTAGCTTCCAAGGCAAGGTGCGGTTTTGGACATTAGCTTGAGGACACCGCTGTCGGGACACGCTTTTCCCTCCCAGATAGATGCTCGTAATCCCAGCGTGAGAACGAGTTCTCTTAAGGTTTACATTCTAAGGCCTCCTCGGTATTTTACTTTGGGGGTAAAAATAAAATGGGCTCAGGTCATGATCCCGGAGTCCTGGAATCGAGTCCCACATCAGGCTCCCGGCTCAGCGGGGAGCCTGCTTCTGCCTCCGACCTTCTCCCCTCTCATGCTGTTTCTCTCTCTCACTCTCTCTCTCAAAAAATACATAAAATCTTTTTAAAAAAATAAAATGGAGGGGGCAGGAAATAGGCTGAAATGATTCTCCCTTCGGAAAGCTTTCCTTGTCTGATTATCTTTGGCTGTCGATTAATCTATAAAAGTGAGGCACTGAAAAGCAGATGGTGCGTGAATAGTTTGCCAACAGGTAGACTTCATTGTAGTAGATAGTGACCTGGCCTTTTCTTTGGAGAATGCCCAAATGTCAGTATTTGATTTCTTTTCTCTGCACCACATGGTTTCTTCAGAGAATAATCTTGGAATCTTAACTCTGTGTGGGTGTCTGTGAGGGAGATGTGCGGCTTGGATACTGATTTAATGAGATCAAGAATGGGGGAAGAGGGGTGACATTACTGCAGTAAAGTATATAGGTCTTCACATAATTTTCTTGTTTGTTGCTATACATTCCTTTATTTGTGCCTGCTTTCTCTGAGTTTGAGCCTTCTTTGGTTCAATTTACCTAGAAAATAAACATCTGTGGGATGGGGAAGGAAGAGTCATCCTAGGGAGGGCTAGGGATCCTGGACATCCAACAGCTCTGAATAGACGTCAATGAATCCCATATATCCAGCCGTGTACCTTTCTCCCTTCCTTGGAAACTTCTGCCGCAAACAATGAGCCTCTCACAGGTTCTATATCAAGTGGGTTTGTCTCTCTTTGGTATACTGCCTTTCAGACATTTAGCATGTAACTTTCTCTGATCTCTGAATTAATTTATCAGTCCTTCCTCTGCTTTGGCCGTCTGAAAATAGGTTGACATTTTTCATTCACTGTCTTATCTCTTATTCTTTTTGACCTTGGGGTTTTTTGTTATCTTGGTAAACTTTTTTTTTTAAAGATTTTATTTATTTATTTGACAGAGAGAGAGAGATAGGGAAAGCAGGAACACAAGCAAGGGCGAATGGGAGAGGGAGAAGCAGGCCTCCCGCCGAGCAGGGAGCCCGATGCGGGGCTGGATCCCAGGACCCTGAGATCATGACCTGAGCCGGAGGCAGACGCTTAACGACTGAGCCACCCAGGCGCCCCTTGGTAAACTTTTTGACAGAGAAAAGAGCTATCTGAGAACACTGCCATTTTACACTAGAAAAAGATTTTAAAATTTCTCATGTCATATTTGAGGGATTTTTAAAAATGTATTATACTTTTTTTTTAAGTAAACTTTACCTCCAACTGGGGTTAGATCTCACCAGCCCAAGATCAAGGGTTGCATGCTCTACTGACTGAGCCAGCCAGGTTCCCTGAGGGATTTTTTTTGTTATGTTTTGATATTACCCTCAGGAAAGTCAAGGAGAAAAAAAGTATATTTTAATATTTATTGTGGAGGCCCTATCAAGTTATCTAGAAGTGTTTTCAATAGTTCAATGACCACTGATTGTCAATTAATTACATCTGGTTTATTATTTATTTAAAAAAACACATACTGAGTTTTTACAAACACAAGCCATACAGGAAACTGTAATAAATCATAAACTGCTTTTGAATTAAGTTCATACATATGTTTTGGAGAAGCCAAATTAGTGATCCAGGCCAGGGATCACAAGGGCATTAATAGGGAAATGGTCTATACCTTCACTGAATTGCCAGAATAGTTGCATAAATAGTAGAGACAGAGATCAAATTCCACGCATTTAACTAAACTGCTGGACTTGGATAGAACAAATTCCAGCATATATTAGATCATTGCCCAAGATAATAGGTGAGCAACTGAAACCAACTTTCTTTTTATTCTAACTAACCAAAGTGTTGATGCTTCTTGTTTTAAATTGAAGGACTTCTTCCCAAGCCTACATACCAGAAAATAATGGCAAAGAATTTGCAGCTTTTCATTGAAGACCACTACCCCTGACAAGATGAATGCCCAAATCACAGGCTTCCTAGCAGTTAGACTGAATGGCCAGATAGGATTACCAGAGAAAGTAGGGTGTGAGCGAAAGCCTGAATGACAAAAAGCCAAACATGAGAATATCTGGAGACTGTTCCAAGAAAAGGGAACTGTACATGCTAAATAAAGCTCTGTGGTGAGAAAGAGACTGGCATTTGAAGTACAGAAAAAAGTCCAGTATGACTGCTGTGTAGTGAGCAGTCTTCCCAGTCTATATTTTCACATAGAATTCTTACTGGGTAATAAAAGATAACCAGAGTTTAAGACACAGTCCTTCAAAGACATGAATTCTCACAATTTGTCCAAATTTTCATCTCAAATAAAAATTTGATCTCCAAATTAAAAATATCAGGCTTTATGACACTTAGAACTGAATATAAAGATCCCATTTACCTAGTCTGTAGAGAATGAAAATTGGATATTGATATGAATGTTTATTGCAGCATTTGGTATAATAAAAAACTTAAAATGGAACAACCTAAGTGACCAGCAATAGGGGAGATTATCTTTTTAAAAATCTGTATCATGGGACGCCTGGGTGGCTCAGTTGGTTAAGCGTCTGCCTTTGGCTCAGATCATGATCCCAGGGTCCTGGGACCAAGTCCAGCATTGGGCTCCTTGCTCAGCAGAGAGCCTGCTTCTCCCTCTGCCTGCTGTTCCCCTGCTTGTGCTCTGTCTCTCTGACAAATAAGTAAACAAAACCTAAAAAGAATAAAAATAAATAAATAAATAAAAATCTGTATTATGAACAGAAGCAGTAAATCTATATATCCTGATAGGGAAGGATCCTTATATTTTTGAGTCATAAAAATTTTCAGTAGTGCCTACAACAAAATCATATATATTTTTTGCTTTACAAAACTACACAAACATATATAATTAATTGTACACCAAATAAAGGCCTGGAATGATACATCTCAAAATGTTAACAGGTTACTTTAGAAAGTTGGTGTGAAAGGGACTTTACTTTTTGTCTTTTGTAAAATCTCTGCACTGTTTAATATTGAAAACTGTAGCCCAACTACATACCGTACTCATTAGCCAGGGGAACTGTGAGAAAAGTGAGTCCTTTTGGTAACACAGGACTTACTTTAAGGAAAATGGGTCCCAATCTTCTTACGTTTTTGTCTTTTGAAGTTTATGTAAGAGATTAATTACTCTTATGGAGTTCTTAATATTAATACAAAGCCAAACTATAAATATGTCAAGTAAAAAACAAAGTTGTAGTAGTTAGCTGAGTCAGTTTGTTTATGCTGCAGATATATTTGAAGTACAGTTTCTGCTGTAATTAGATTCTTTCATTTGAAATCAGCCACTTAAAATGGCTTTCTTTATACTTTTCTTTTTGATCATTTTTGAATTCAATTATTTAATCCCTGTTATGTTCACATACTAGTTTGCTTTTGTGGTTAATAACGCAGGTGCCCTGCTTTTATTGTTAATTTACTAAGTTTCAGGCATTGTTCTAAGTCCTTTATTTGTATCAACTCAATACCCAAAAGCCAACTCAACAGTCCTATGAGATACACAGTGTTACCACCTTCATTTTAATAATGAGAACACTAAAGAAAACAGATTACTTGCCCAAGAGCACATGACTAACAGGTCACTGAGCTAGCATACAAACCCAGGCACTGCATCTCTTGAGCTTGAGATCTTAAATCTCTTTACTGTTCTTTAGTAAGTTTACAGTGACTAACAAGCCACATTGCCTACTTTCAGTGAATTTACAGCGAGTTTACATCCCCTAGTCGGGGATGAGCCATAGGTAGTTTACACTTCAGTATGATAAATGCATAAGACTATTTATCCCAGCAGGGGTGCTTGGTGGCTCAGTTGGGTAAGCACCTGCCTTTAGCTCAGGTCATGATCCCAGGATCCAGTCCCACATCAGGCTCCCTGTTCACTGGGGAGCCTGCTTCTCCCTCTCCCCTGCTTGTGCTCTTTCTGTGTGTCAAATAAATAAAATCTTAAAAAAAAAATACTATCCCTAGCATCTCCTAGAGTATATTGATATTATAATAGACAGTAGATGTTTAGTTCAGTACTTCGTATCTAGCATTTGGTACTTTATGGCACAATAAGTATTTGTGGAATAAAAGGGAAACAGAGTAGAGGCAAATCCATAATTGAGTTGCTCTAGATGGAGATCAAGAAAGCCTTGCTGGAGTTAGTGATATTTAGTTTGAGAACTGAGGGTTAAGTAGAATTTGGCCAAATGGAAAAGGGAAGTCTTCTAGATGTGGACTGAAAATAAGTGAGAAGATGTGCTGAGATGAAGCTGAAAAGGTAATTGGAGCACTTATGATCTTGTGCCTTTTTAAAAATACAAACTTAGTCCTGAAAGCAATGGTGTACCATTGAAGGGTTTTAAGCATGAGAATGACATGATGAAATATATCTTAGGAAGATGACTTTGATGGCCAAGTCAAAAAACTAAATTAAATTAGATAGTAAGTGAAAAAAAAATGTTTATACACACACACAACCAGTTAGGAAGTTACTGCCATTTGCAAGGCAAGAGATAACAATGACTTGAACTAGGACAGTGGCAGGGGGATGAGGTAGTGATTGAAGAGCTTTTTAGGAAGTAGACTCAGTAGTCTAAGGGTGAGTAGTCAAAGGTTATGGCTTAAGCTTCTAGCTTCTTTAACTGGGATGGGTGGTAGGGCCATTTATTTTCTCTTAGTCCTAAAACAAGGAAGAGCAGGTTTTCAAGGAAAAGGAGGAAATGAGAGGAGTTCTCTTTTCTGAACATTTGTAGTTGAGTTGCCTGAGGGATACTTACAAGGGTTTCTAGTACACAGGTGAATATACTAAACTGAACTCTGCAAGGAGCAGGCTTGGAAATAAGGATTTGAGAATCAGCATAGTGCTAGTAACTGAAATGGTAGTCACACAATCACTAGACCATTTTGTTACTGTACGCATCTCTCCTTCCTATTATAGATGGAACTCAGCCATCACTGGTGTTGACACCTTAAGAGTATTTTGATAAATGCTCACTGTAAAAGGCAAATATGGTGGGAGCTTTTCAGGTATCAAGGCTGTTAAGTGTAGCAAAATACCAGTGTACTAAAACGAAATTTATTACCTGTCATACTATTGTACTAAGAAAACTTGCTTCTTTATTATTTGCAAATATCAAGAAATAACCCAAAGTTTTGACACTGAGAGAAACCTTAAGCCTCCATATCCTGTGCTGAAATCTTAATAGTCTGACATTTTGGTAAAAGAGAAATGATCAGATGTGAGAGAAAAATTAGTGAGATTTCCAAACAGTAGCATGTATGATTTTAGACTTGAGAGGTCTGAACAATTTTAACATTTCACCACTGCTGTTTCTGGTCAAATACAAAATTAAGGTGGGCTTAAATATTTGCTTCATGAGGCCAATTTTCAAACCAACCTTTAATCCCAGCCTGTCAGAAGTGAATTGCATGCAACTCTGCATTTTGTAAATTTTTTTTCAAAAATTGCTCAAGTGTAAAGGCATTAGATTAGAATCTTAAGGACATATGAAAATTGTTTAAGAAAATTTGAAATATCCCACTATAGTGATGACTTCCTTTTGAACAATTTTGATTAACTGACATGGACATAACCTCAGTTCTGAGAATACTATTAAATAATTGCAGGCATTGAGGTTGAAAATATTTAGAAATGCAATCAATCTAAAACAATGGGTTGATTCAGTGAACAGTACTTGATATGATAGCCTTTGTTTTGTTTCTACTATGTTAACCAGATGAGTGTAGTGCTTAAAAAAAAAAAAGATAAAAATAGACTTTCATGTACAAAACTTAGGATAGTTTAGGTAGGTTCTGTACCTAGTGTTTCTTAACCTGCAAATGGAACAGGTGGGTTGGAAAGTTAACATAAGGCACAAAGATGACATTTCCCAATTTCTTTGACCCTACTGTTTTCCTAAAACCCAACATTAACTGCTTCTTTCCCTACAAAACAGGATCAAATCACTGTCACTAAACCCCGCCAAGAAACCACCTCACAAGAGGATCTGATATCCACCACCCCTAAAAAAGCAAGACACATAATAAGGTGAAAATTAGTTGCTTTTATTGTGCTAAAACAGCGTTATGAAATGATGTGCAACCCTACATATGTTAAGAATGCTTTGAATAGCTGGGAAAATAGCTACCACTTCGTGGGAAAACATGCAAACTAGCTTCACTGTCTGCAGACTTGACTCCACTTACTGATTTTGGATGGCATCACAGACAAGCAACGGCCATTTATGGCAAATGGAGAAATAGCAAAGTCCTGTGGTGAAGCTGCGATTACTAAGGTTGAACTATTTATTCCACTAATCCTACAATCATTTATCTGTCTATATACTCCTACTTCCTATAGGATAAATAGCAAAGTGATTCTGACAGAAAATAAGATAGCAATTCACATGTGTATTTGTAAGAAATATTCAGTAGAAGACAGTGGAGAAAATGAGAACTACTGCACTGTTATATCTAGTCCAAGTGATGAAGCCAAGATTCTTCTTTCAATGCTGAGCAGTCTAAGGAATGAAATTAAGTATGAGAGCTCTTCTCACTTCTCGAGGAGTGATTCTAGCTCTTCTTGCAAAGAACTGAGCTGCTCCTTTTCTCGGTCTTCCTTTTGTTTGAGTTCATCCAGCACAGCCTGAAATCTGTTCTTGAGAGCCAGGTTTTCCACTTTCATAATGAGATCCTCCTGTCGTTTTGCCCTATCCTGGGTCTCCTGGAGCTTGCCTTTCATATTATCAATCTGTTTCTGAATTCCCATAACCAGCTGATTGGTTCCCTCATTTTCTTGGTGCTGTTCATCTGATTCATTCAGCTTGTCATGCAGCTGTCTTTCCAGATCTTCCTCAGTGTCGATGATGTTTATATCTTCTTCATCTTGATGCTGCGTCTCATCTTCATCTTCACTGCTGCTGCTGAGGTCGTTGAATATCTCCCGAAGTTCATCGTGTTCTAATGAGTCATGGCCCTGCCTGTGACCAGACATTCCTGGAGAAGAGATATCAAGGCCTTGATTTTCTGTTTCTTTTGTTTCATCTTCAGCAATTATCTCCCAACGAGTACTCACAGCTTCAGCATCTGTACTTAGCAACCGCTTCACTTCCTTCTCCACATCTGGAGATTCAATATACTTCTTCTTTGCTGTCTTCCGGAACCTTCTTTTTCTGACATTTTTTAGAGGCAGAGTGATTCCATGGTTCCATATAAACTTTTTCTCTTTGTCCTTATCCTTTTTCTTGCTTGCTTTGGGATCAGTAGTAGCAACTGGTTCCTCCACAGGAGGATAGAGATCACCATCAACTGTGGAGACAAGCATCTGACATATATCAGCTGTCTTGTAAAAAGTTTTTTTATCAATGGTTTTCAAACTTTCCATAACACACGGCAGATCTACCAATTTTGAGGCCAGTGGGACCCGGTCCACTCTGACGATTCCATGCCGTCCATCAGGGTGTAACTCAATTGTCAGTCTGTCCTTCAGGTTGACATGACCAGACTGTACTGCCCGCCTCACAGTAGAGGCGTATTCCGGAGGTAGCCGTAAGATAAACTGGCTCTCTAGTTCGTGAGGAGCATCATCTTTGCTCTTACTCATCTTTACTTCTTTGAGACTCACTTCTCTAACAACCACTTGTTGCACTAAAAGTTCCAGCTATTGCCAACAATTAGAAAGACCAGTTTGTTACGAACTGAAATCCTTAATTACAAACAAAGTTTTAAGCAGAACAGGGGCTAAGCGTCTATTCTGTCTTAATTTTGAATTAAGGCCCAAGTTTTTAGAAATATATTGTGACAATTCCAGTCGTTAGGAACACTAATCAGTTAGGTCCACTTAAATCTATTAGCTGCAATGCAAGTTCCGACCTCTAGATGCCGCTGCCGGACAATGCAGACGGAGCTAGCTAGCAGGAAAGCAAATGGCGGCTTCTGCGGAATGATTTTTGACACAAAAAGTAAGGCCCAGCAGACACTCCCAATCCAATCTCTCCCGGAACAAAGGTATTCAAAAAGCAGGACACAGCTTTCTTCGCCTTGGGTACTTACAATCCGGTGACGATTATAAACCCAGCTTCTCCGAAGAGGAGCGAGCGGAAAAGAAAGCCACTCAGAGCAGGACGGCCGGGAGCCGAGCGTCTCCTTCTTTATTCCTTTGTTCTTCCCGGGTCTTAGGAAAGTGATCCGCTACCGATCATAACGAAATGCCGAGGACGGGCAGTGCGAAATCTCGCCCAGATCCGCAGCTCGCAGCGCCACACTCGGCAGCTCCGCAGCCCGGCAACTCAGCGGTTCTCACTCCGGAGCTGCAGAACCAGCGGAGAAGAAAGCACTACGTCACACCGCCGGGCGGGAGAAACGGCTATGAGTGACAGCACGATTAAAGCGGAAGTGCGTGTTGCTCCAGCGCGCGCAGGCGCAATTACGCTAGCCGGGGACTTGTCTCGCGAGAATTTGACTTAACGCGAGAAAAAGATAATTTTTTTTTTTTTTAAAGAGCTATAGATTTGAAAATATTTAAAGGCAATGCTTGCAGGAAAGACATTGACCCTCCGCTAAGCCAGAACTTTTACCGGTCGCCGTGGGTCCGGATAGCTCCTAGGCTTCTGAATGATTGCCGGAGATAGAGCATCCGTGCGGAAAGCGTCTTTACCTTTGGAAACATCTCGGATGCTCCCCACGGTATATCCAAATCTGGAGCAGATACAAAAAATTATAGTTAACCATATAGTGGATTGTAAAGTACCCAAATCATTGGAGTGAGAAGGACATGCTGACCATTATATAATTCTAAGTATATGTTTTGTTGATTATGAAAATGCCCTGAGGGGACCCATGCCTTAGGGACTTTTTGTTTTGAAGGACCCCAAGGCAACATGGGTGATTTCTCTTTTTAATACGTTTGACGTGGATATAAACGTAAACGGAGAAGTAAGTGTTCTGCTGGAGGCACATACTCGTTTAGGACAGAGTTGTCTGACGAATGATCTGATTGAAGTAGAATAAAATTGAAGTGTTACTCCCTATCACGCTTTTGCCTGTAATTTTTAAGTTAGGGATTTTTTTTCATTCCACGTCTACTATTTTGAAACTGTTTAATGTTTGTCTCTTCTATGGGTAGTGAGGTATTCATTTGCATGTTTTGTAGTATTTAGGCCTAAATATGTAACAGTTTCCACTTGCACCTATTCATTTCCGTTCATTTTTTGATAGGATCAGTTTGGTAAAGCATCAAGGTCTTTAAAATTTTATTTCTATCTTCTAAAGTATGAACTGCGTATAAATTTAAGAGAACTCACCTAAAATGTGGTTAATACTTTCAAAATTTGCTTTATTTGTTTAGGCACTGACTATCTCTCTTGCCCCAGATTGGAAGCTCTGTGATAATCAGGAGTTTTTGGTTTCCTGTGTTCATTGTGTCCCAGTGCCTAGTACCAAAACATGGAAGACACACAAAAAATATTTGCTAATTGAATGAAACAGTTGATCCGTGACATAATATATAATGACATATAATCTAATTCCAATAATAATTTGTGTAAGAAAATACATTCTGAGTCACCTTAAAATGAGATAGATCTACTTTATATACATTTTCTCTCTAGTCAAGGACAGTGCCAATTGTGAGTGGAGAGGTTTGCTAAAAGTGTGTGTGAATGTGTCTTCTTTGTTTTAGGTAGACTGTGATACTGTGTATCATGGGAGGAAATTAAAATGACCTGACACCAGTTTGGTTTTTTTGTTAAGTTTGAAGGAAAAATTACATTCTTCCAGATAACTGCATTAGTTTTCTTTGTTGAAGAATGTTAGCTGATTTAACTATAATTTCTAGAATCATCTATTTTCTCTTTTTGAAGGTGAACTTTTTTTCACTATGCTGTCCCTTAATTATACCTGGTTTTACTTATTTTATACATATAAGAGAATATCTGCTGGCCTCTGCATAGAACTGTATTTAATCATATAAAATATAAGGACATATATAATATAATGTAATGACATATATGAAAATAATCCAAATACTGCTTTGTATTTTATCTTTTTAAGATTTTATTTATTTATTTGACAGAGAGAGACACAGCGAGAAAGGGAACACAAGCAGGGGGAGTGGGAGAGGGAGAAGCAGGCTTCCCACTGAGCAGGGAGCCTGACACAGGGCTCAATTCCAGGACTCTGGGATCATGACCTGAGCCCAAGGCAGACACTTAACGACTGAACCACCCAGACGCCCTGCTTTGCAGTTCAATTGCCTGGGTTTTATGATGCTCAAATATCCTTGTCATAGAAAATAACTTAAGATAAATTCTATGTAATTCTGATCTGCCAAAATTATGACATATTTTGGTTACTAACCTTTAAATGGAATATTGTCAGAGATAATTAAAAGGATTAACTGAAGTTTCCCATAAAGTAACTACCTCCTTCAATCCTGAAACATATTTTCTGCTTTTGAGTTTAACATATTTTGTAAATGCTGTTTTTTTTTTTTTGAGGGAAAATTAGATTGATCCTAAAACTAAGGGCTCTACCACATCACCCATTACCCTAATGTCTATTGATAAATCCAGGTTTTTTAAAAAATCAAGTCCATTAGGCATACAGAAACACTATAAATTGATGAAGGAATTACACTTCTGTGGTTGTTCGATGAAATATCTGTGATACTAGCAAACTAAAGATTTGGGGAGAGCAAAAAATTCCCCATTGAGGTAACAAGTCCTCCAAAGACTTCCTTCCTATAATAAAGGAGTATCACAATCAGGCTAATGCTGTATGTTTGAAAATTCCCTTTAATAAACTTTCAAGTTCCTTATATTGTGGAAATTAAACAATTATGAGTGATAGAAGCAGCCCTGCTTATATTTTAGAGATCAAAAATTATAGGGGTGAGGAAATTGCAGACACCCCAAAAAAGTATACTTATATACTGGTATATCATTATATAAACAGTAAAAAACAGCTTATCAGGGGTGCCTCCCTGGCTCAGTAGATTAGAGCATGTGACTCTTGACCTTGGGGTTGTAAATTTGAGTCCCACGTTGTGTGGAGGAGATTACTTAAAAATAAAATCTTAAAGGGGCTCCTGGCTGGTTCAGTTGGAGGAGCATCCAACTCTTGATCTCGGGGTCATGAGCTTGAGCCCCACATTGGGTATAGAGATTACTTAAGTAAGGAAAACAAAACAAAAAAATGAAATCATAAGAAAAAAACAGATTAGCTAAAATGTAGCAGTCTTCTGTATCAAATAGAATGTTTTTTTAAAGATTTTATTCATTTGAGAGAGAAAGAGCAAGGTTAGCTAAAATGTAGCAGTCTCCTGTATCAAATAGAATGTTTTTGTAAGATTTTATTTATTTGAGAGAGAGAGATAGAGAGCAAGCATGAGCTGGGGGAGGGGCAGGTAGCCCGATGTGGGGCTTCATCCTAGGGTCCTAGGATCATGACTTGAGCCAAAGGCTGATGCTTAACCAACTGAGCCACCGAGGCACCCCAAGTAGGATGTTTTATATAGAAAAAAAGACCAACCTAATTTACACTGATTTAAACAATTAGAAATAAAAAAAAGAAATCTGTTATCTTTTTTTATAATTTTTTTATTATGTTAGTCACCATACAGTACATCATTAGTTTTTGATGTAGTGTTCCATGATTCATTGTTTGTGTATAACACCTAGTGATCCATTCAATACATGCCCTCCTTAATACCCATCACCTGGCTCACCCATTTCCCCACCCCCCCTCCCCTCTAAAACCCTCAGTTTGATTCCCAGAGTCCATAGCCTCTCATGGGGAGAATATCTGTTATCTTAAAAACCAGATAGTCTAGAGCAGCTCCATCCAATAGAAGTATATTGTGAGTCACAGATTAAAGCCACTGATGTGATCTTAAATTATCTAGTAACCACATCAAAGTGGTAAAAAAAACGTGAAATTCATTTCAATCATTTTATTTACCTTAATGCAAGCTATCATTTCCACATATAATAAATGTAGTAATTATTAATGATACAACTTACATTCTTATTTTGTACTAAATCTTCAAAACCTGGTGTGTATTTTACACTTATAGCACATCTCAATTTGGACTAACCATATTTCAAATGCCCAGGAGCCACACATAGCTGGTGGTTACTGTATTGGACAGTGCCATTCAAGTATGGTGCCCTCTAGGCATGATAGAATCATGACCTGGGACAAATTGTTTTCCTCTTCCTAATTTTGGAGAATGATCATTTATTTATACTTTTTCTGTTATTCTTTCAGCTTTGCCCTCATCTTATAAACTTCTAAAGTCTGTGGTCACAAGAAATCTGCCAGCAGTAACCAGGGAACTTCCTTCCTTGTCCATGGTAAGTTCAGAGAGTGGCTCCGCCAACCAAAGTTCATCTTTCCAATCTGATAGGACCAATTAAGATCATATACCTATCCCTGGCACAATAACAGTCACCAGGAGACTACCCTGAGCCATACCATTTTCAGTATGGTGGGGAGGAGGTGACATTTGGTAATGTCTGAAGACATTTTTGATTGTCACAATTATGGGAATGGGTCTACCGGTATCTAGTGTGTAGAGGCCAGGAATGCTGCTAAATATCCTATAATACACAGAACAGCCTTCTTCCCCACAACAAAGAGTTATCTGGCTCAAAATAGTACCATGGTTGAGTCATCTTATTAAGTCTGTATTCCTAAGTAAACTGACAAGAGGAATGAGACTATCATTATTGGTTTAGATCTATTAGAACCTATTATAACTATGAATAAGGTTTAGCTTCCCATTTCAGAGGATGGGCCTCTAAACTAAAAAAGAAAATGTCAAAAGAGAGCAAAGGGCATGGATAACTGTCTTAGTCCATTTGGGATACTGTAACAAAATACCATGAACTGAGTGGCTTGTAAACAACAGAAATTTATTTCTTAGTTCTGGAGCCTGAGAAGTTGGAGATAAAGGTGCTAGCTGATTTGGTGTCTGGGTGAGGGCAAGCTTCTGGATTCACAAACAGCAGTCTTTTTACTGTAACTCACATGGTGGAAGGGGTGAGGGAGTTCTCTGTAGCCTCTTTTACAAAGCACTAAAGCCATTCATGAGGACTGCACCCTCATGACCTAATCACCTCCCCAAAGCCCTACCTCCAAATACCATCACACTGGGGATTAGGTTTCAACAGAAGAATTTTGAGGGGAGGGGCGCCTGGGTGGCACAGTCGTTGGGCGTCTGCCTTCCGCTCGGGTCATGGTCCCAGGGTCCTGGGATCGAGCCCCGCATCGGGCTCCCTGCTCCGCGGGAAGCCTGCTTCTCCCTCTCCCGCCCCCCTGCTTGTGTTCCTGCTCTCATGCTGTGTCTCTCTCTGTGAAATAAATAAATAAAATCTTAAAAAAAAAAAGAATTTTGAGGGGACACAAATATCAGTCTATATAAGCTACCAGTAGTATCCATGAAAGAGCTGATTATTTGCGGGGTTATAATGGCATATGTGTAATTCCAAAAAAGTTACAAATGGACAATGAGCACATGAAAAGATGCTCAACATCATTAATTGTTAGGGAAATGCCAATCAAAACAATGAGATACCACCTTACACCCATTAGGATGGCTACTATAAATAACCTAAAATATATAAATGTTGATAGGGATGTGAAATATTTGAAACCCTTGTGCATTGTTGGTGGGAATGTAAAATGGTACAGCCACTGTGGAAAACAGTGTGCAATTTCCTCAAAAAATTACAAATGGAATTACCATATGATCCAGCAATTCCACTTCTCGGTGTATACCCAAAAGAATTGAAAGCAGAATCTGAAAGAAACATGTGTACACCCATCCTCATAGCAATATTATTCATAGTAGCTAAAATTTAGAAGTAACCCAAGTGTCCATCAATAGATGAATGGATAAGCAAAATGTGGTCTGTACATATGATGGAATATTGTTCAGCCTTAAAAAGGAAGGAAATTTTAATATATGCTACAACACAGATGAACTTTAAGGATATTATGCTATGGAAATACACCAGACATAAAATGATAAATACTGCTTGATTCTACTTGTATGAGGTATTTAGAGTAGCCAAAATCATAGAAAATAGATGGTGTATGCCAGAGGCTGGAGAGAGTGGAGAATGCAGAGTTATTAGGTAATGGGTATGGGTTTCAGTCTTACAAGATGGAACCTCCACAAGGGTTCTGGAGATGGATGGTAGTAATGGTTGCACAACATTATGAATGTATTTTAATACCACTGAACTGTGCCCTTAAAATTGTTTAAAAAGTGGTTAAAATGTTAAATTTTATGTTATGTGTATATTACCACAAAAAAGAAAAAAGTATTATGTACTTAACAAAGTATGAGTAGTTGTCAAATATGATATAATAATTATATAATTACTGGTGATTTATTTTTTTTACCTGCTTTTTTTTATTATGTTATGTTAATCACCATACATTACATCATTAGTTTTTGGTGTAGTGTTCCATGATTCATTATTTGTGTATAACACCCAGTGCTCCATGCAGAACGTGCCCTCTTTTTTTTTTTAAAGATTTTATTTATTTATTTGACAGAGAGAGCGAGAGAGCACAAGCAGGGGGAGCAGTAGAAGGAGAGGGAGAAGCAGTCTTCCCGCTGAGCAAGGAGCCCGATGTGGGGCTTGATCCCAGGACCCTAGGATCATGACCTGAGCCGAAGGCAGACACTTAACTGTCTGAGCCACCCAGGTGCCCAGAACGTGCCCTCTTTAATATCCATCACTAACCCATCCCCCCACACCCCTCCCCTCTAGAACCCTCAGTTTGTTTCTCAAAGTCCATCGTCTCTCATGGGTTCATCTCCCCCTCCGATTTATGACTGGTGATTTTAAATTTTTATCAGTATTTTCTATTTTTGTATAGTAAAATTTTTTTATTATAGAATTTACAGTGAGAATTTTTTTGTAATGAAAAATTCTTTTTACAGTGGATAACTTCTTGAGGAAAAATCTTTTTAAGGAAAAGAAGCTTCGGTAGTGTATCGTCCTCAAAAGGAAATACCAAGAGGGAAAATTCTGTATGAATTATTTTAAGTTGATGAATTTTAATAAAAGTGCTTGATTTAAATTTTGTGAAAAGTCCATTTTTTAATATTTTGTAAAAAATAAATAATGACTTGCAGTCTTTGTCTAAAATAACTCCTGGAAATAAAGCAAAGAGAGTCTCCTGACTGAGAAATAACATGCGGTAGATATAGCACCAGGCCTCTGGGTGCCGCTGTCTCCCAATCCGTGGCTAAAGTGAAACAAAGCAACCCATTGGCATTCTGACCCAGTGCTCCCCGCCGACTTGTGAAAGGCATCTGGAGTGAATTCCAAACACCTTCTCTCCCACGATCTTTTCCAAATATCTGGATCAGGAACGCCAGGATGTTTAATGACCCAGAGTGAAGTGCTGCCTTTTCTCTCCAGCTCACCTTTGTCATCTGGGAGCCACCATGGCAAGATGTATTAAGATCTGAGAAGCAGCATCAGGAAGAGGTAAGAAGACCTCTGCAGGGAAGGCACATTGCGGGCAGGAAGCGGTTTCCCTTACAGATGTCTTTGTTCAGCCTAATGAACTACACATCAGATGCGCTGTGAGATTCCAGAAGAAAAGCCAGTGGTTTAAAAGTGGAGAATCTGGGCAGAGATGTGCATCTCGGTGATTGGAACTTCGGGTGAGTGCTGGGAAGCCTCTCTTTACTGCCAGCGAGGACAGCAGGGAAGAACTCGAGAATGACAGGCTAGATCTAGCAGATATCCTAAAGGAAGTCTTTAGGCTCTTGAATCTGAAACCCTCCCTGAAAATCCCATTATTGCTTTTCATATAAATGTATTCTCCCTGCATACAAATAATTTATGGCTTTTCATACAGATATTTTGTTTTGAAAATTGTGGGAAACATCTTAAGAGTGGCATAGTTCACTCTTTAAACCCCAGTGTGTTTGGATCCTGCAAGTAATTCTCTATGAATTTATCACATTAATTTTAATAGCCATCTCCCTAGTCCCCACAAGTAAAAGAGATGACTAGGGCAGAAATGGACCAAAGGAATAGAGCTGCCACCACTTAGTGGTGGGGAGCAGTAGGAACAACACATGGCAAGTTATAGGAGATGGATGCTAATGCCAGTCCTCCCATACTGAGCCACAAGGAGTACAGCGGCGCCTACCTGCCCTCTACCACATCCTCTGCATTCTTCAGGTGGTTCCCCACTGACCTAGATGACACCCTTAAGGTAGCGTTCCCCTACACTTACTACATAGTCTCACAGGGCATACAGCAAATATCTACCATCCAGTAATAATAGTACCATCTTTGATTTTGGAGCATGACAGTTGTATCATTCAGTAGAAGAGAAGATTGGAGGCAGTTTAAGGGCACATTTAGAATTCTGATTGAAATGGAGGTTGAGAACTACAGTGCTGGGCAGACAACTTTCAGCTGGCTCTCCAGTCAAGGCAAGAACTCTGGCTGCCCAAGCCAAAACAATGGAGAGAGAAAAGATATTATAGGAAGTAATAAACATACAAACAATTCACCTATAAGAATTACTATGGGGGCACCTGGGTGGCTCAGTCGTTAAGGCTTTGGCTCAGGACATGATCCCGGGGTCCTGGGATCAAGCCCTGCATCAGGCTCCCTGCTCCGCGGGAAGCCTGCTTCTCCCTCTCCCACTCCCCCTGCTTGTGTTCCTGCTCTCGCTGTGTCTCTCTCTGTCAAATAAATAAATAAAAATCCTTAAAAAAAAAAAGAATTACTATGTAATTCTTTCTAAGCTACAGGCAGAAGGAATTCTAAACTGGGAGCAGTACATGAAGTACAATGTCACCACCAGAGCCACCAAGGACAGGCTCTCCCTCTCCTCCAGCACAAGCATCACCCTGCATATCACCCCCATCAACAAAAATGCTCTTGAGCAGGCCTCTTATATGGCCCAAGAGAATGAGAACACCTGCTCAGAGCCTCCATCGCCCACTTTAGTGCTTCTTACCCAGATGTGGGGCCCTCTGTGCCTATTTCTTCCTGACCAGCAACCCAGTACTGCGTGCGTCGTCAGCCAGCGTCAGTAAGTGCAGAGCACGATGATGTTCACTGCAGGCTCCTTGTGATGGTGGACCACCACAACGGAAGTGCACAGGCAGCACTGTGCCAGGAGCTGCAGCCAGAAGTCATGCCCTCTTTGATGTGGCATCATGCCCAGTGCAACTGGCTACCTGGTCACCAAGGTGGATGTCAACTGAAGAGCTTTGCCTGGCTATCCTCTTACATGCTTCAGACCAGCTAATTTGATTCTTCAGCCTAGGGAGGCACAAGAGTGAGATTAGCACTGTGGCCCTGTGGGCAGCAGAGACGCTGCTCTACAGGGCTTGCTGGTCACTGCACACAATACCAACAGTCATCATGCTATTGCTGGTCTTTGCCTACAGTTTAGAGGAGTTGCTGCCAGAACTCGGCAATGGCCTGGTACTTGCTGCCAGGCAGACAGAGCTACAGTTTTACCTGGTTGGGCCCTTGTCCTTTGTATCTGTGCTCTTCTCCTCACAGTGCCTCTGGCCATTACCCTGGTCCTGTGAGGCTCCTCCAGCCCTACTTTCAGTCCGGTCTTTGGTCCAGGCCTAGATTTGGAGTTGCTTCTACTTCAGCAAGTGAGATTGGCCCTATTGCTACTATCTTTTTGTGGCTTCAGATATTGCAAAATCTTAATTTCTTTAACTCAAGAAACATCTTTTAACTGGATATTCTCTGTGGTGCCTGCACTGCAACCTTCAATATTACACTGGATTCAGATATTTACCTGTGAGTTTTAACACTTTTATTTTGTAAATATCCTGTTATAAATCAACTCTGCTTGGTTTTTGCTGTTGTTGAAGGAGGAGAAGCTCTACAAATTCACTTTCTAGTTTCTATGTGTTTTTTTAATTTCTTTCGTTTGCCCAGACAGTCCTGTTGGTGAAAAGTTTGTGCCTATGTGAGGTGTGTGTACATTCTTAAAACTTATATTTTCTGCTAAAAAGTCCTTTCCTTGCAATATTTAAAGAGGTTCACTGAATCTTTAAGTTTCTGCCTTTGGACTCCATATACTTGTTTTGAGAAGCTGAGAAACCTATAGATTTGGTTACACAGGAATGGATATTCTCTTTCCAAGAACTGTTATTGTGACCTTTGTTTCCTTATTTTCTGGACCTTCTCAGTCATGTCCATAGGCTGACTGCTGGTATCTGGCCCAATTTCTTCCTGCAATGTTAACCTCTGGAATGCAGAGAACATTCTTCCCTATCTTTTGGGTAAAGATAAATCACTCAAAGCCTCAAGACATTTTAGTTAGTAAACTTTTACTAATTTTTCAATGAGTAAAAGAAGGAAGGCAATCTAGTTTAAAAATCTTTCTATTAAGAAAACCGATTTCTCTTGGGGAAAATATTAAGTGTGATTTTAGGAGAATGCATATTATTTTAATGGCCTGCCTAAAAATAAAGATGTGGCCATTTCCTTTTCAGTTTTGAAGGAGAATATCACTACCTCTTGTGTCTCTTAAATTTGAAGTCTAAATTTGATACTCATGTGACATTTTCCAATGAAATTCCAAGAGCGCAGTGTTATTCTATTCAAAATATATTACCTTTGAGTGAATTAAAGGTCTTTTGAAACCCACATAATACATAGACACTTCAGAAAAGAGAAAAAATAAGAATATGGGTAAAACACGTCCTTCAAAATTCAAAGGTTTCTGGTAAGTATTCAAAGCACAATGGAAAGAAAATGGACAATCCAATTTTTAAAAGTCTAGCTTACATTCTAAAAGTTTATCCCCTAGTTTTTTCATTCTCCAGTCAAAGGGCAGTTGCTCTTCTATGTGGCCTGAGAAACTGTCAAGTGGTCAAGATACACTAGAGAAGCAGAAGTATGATTTTTGTCCCCTGTGATGATATTACCTGAATAGCAAACAGAGAAAGCAGATAGCTTAGGTATACTGAGATTCTACTGTATATTGCAATTTAGTAACAGTTAGGTATGATTAATTAAATAAACATAGTAGTTTCTCGTTTTCATGCATATATTGTAGAATGAATAACTACTTCCTTGGCAATAAACTAAGACTTAAGGAAAGATAGACGAGGTTAACAAGAAGGGTAAGTTTCAATATTATCTAGGAGTGTAGTAACTGGTGAGGACTCTGGGCGCCGCTGTTCACCAATCTGGGAGATTACAGGCAGCGCGTGCGCACACACACCCCAAAAGAAAAAAGAAAAAAAATAGCTTCTTAGAACCTCCAACACCGCCAGATTGGAAACAGTCTCCCTGAAGCTTCCCAGACCCTACTTCTGGACCACTTTCCGCTCTGAAATCTCCCGAAAATTCGGTTAATTTAGGCTTAGAAGAACAGAGAAACAATACTCCCGGTACCGGACTGGGAGTAAACTACAAAGCGAGAGAGCAATGGTGATTCGGGGGAAGCAGCCCAGCAGCAGCGAGCTGTTCCTGCTGTGCCTTTTTCTGGGGCTGTCGTCGGAAGCTTGGGCCGGGAAGATCCGATACATGGTGCCAGAAGAGACAGACAAAGCTTTCTTCGTGGGCAACATCGCTGAAGACCTGGGGCTACAACCTCAGGAGCTCACAGAGCGCAGAGTTCGCATCATCTCTAGAGGTAGGACACAGCTTTTTGCTCTGAACCCTCGAAGTGGCAGCTTGGTCACAGCGGGCAGGATAGACCGGGAGGAGCTCTGTGCTCAGAGTGTGCAGTGTCTGGTGAGTTTTAACATCTTGGTAGAGGATAAAATGAAGCTTTTCCCTGTTGAAGTGGAAATAATTGATATTAATGACAACGCTCCCCAATTTCAGTTAGATGAAGTGGAATTTAAAATGAATGAAATAACTACTCCAGGTACCAGGATCCCTCTACCTTTTGGGCAAGACCTTGATGTGGGTATGAATTCACTACATAGCTACCAGCTCAGCTCCAATCCTCATTTCTCCCTGGATGTGCAAAAGGGAGCTGATGGATCCCAACAACCAGAGATGGTGCTGCAGAGTCCCCTGGATAGGGAAGAAGAAGTTGTGCACCACCTCCTCCTCACAGCCTCTGATGGGGGTAACCCAGTCCGTTCAGGAACCCTCCGCATTCATGTGCAGGTGATAGATGCAAATGACAACCCTCCAGCATTTACTCAAGCACAGTACCACATGAGTGTCCCAGAGAATGTGCCACTGGGCACTCAGCTGCTTATGGTTAAAGCTACTGACCCAGATGAAGGAGCCAATGGGGAAGTAACATACTCATTTCACAATATAGACCACAAAATAGCCCAGATATTTCAGTTGAATTCTTACACAGGAGAAATATCAAATAAAGAAGCCCTGGATTTTGAAGAATATAAAATTTATTCAATGGAAATTCAGGCTCAGGATGGTGCAGGCCTCATGGCCAGAGCTAAGGTGCTGGTCAAAGTTCTGGACATAAATGATAATGCCCCAGAGGTGACCATGACCTCTGTCACCACTTCAGTCCCAGAAAACTTTCCTCCTGGAGCTATAATTGCTCTTATCAGTGTGCATGACCAGGACTCTGGAGACAATGGTGACACTACATGTTCCATTCCTGGAAATCTACCCTTTAAATTAGAAAAGTTGGATGATAATTATTACCATTTAGTGACAGAAAGAACTCTGGACAGAGAACTTACCTCCAGGTACAACATCACAGTAACAGCAACAGATCAGGGAACTCCAGCTCTATCTACTGAAACCCACATTTCACTGCAAGTGACAGATATCAACGACAATCCCCCTGTTTTTCCCCAGGACTCCTACTCTACCTTCATTCTGGAAAACAATCCCCGAGGTGCCTCCCTCTTCTGTGCAACAGCCCATGATGCCGACAGCAATGAGAATGCACTAGTCACTTACTCCTTGGTGGAGGACACCATCCAGGGGGCACCTCTGTCCTCGTATGTTTCCATCAACTCAGACACTGGCGTTTTATATGCCTTGCGATCCTTCGACTATGAGCAGTTCCGGGACCTTCAACTGAGAGTGATGGCGTGTGACAACGGGGACCCACCGCTCAGCAGCAATGTGTCGCTGAGCCTGTTTGTGCTGGACCAGAACGACAACGCTCCGGAAATCCTGTACCCCGCCCTCCCCACCGACGGTTCTACCGGCGTGGAGCTGGCGCCCCGCTCCGCAGAGCCCGGCTACCTGGT
>NW_027397255.1:0-15985 GCF_003265705.2 Callorhinus ursinus | reverse complement strand
CAGGAGAGCTGTGAGAAAAAGGATTTTCTATCAGCACCGCAGTCTTTACTTGAAGATAAAGGAGAAACAATTTTTCAGGTAAATTCCCTTCACAATATACTTAGTAGCTATTGCTAAAATAAACATTTATTTACTTAGCTGCCTCCATTGTTTACCACATCTTTTCTATTTCTCGTATTTCCTTGTGAATATATCAATTCTTAGGAAATGAGTCCTGGTGAATTATTTCTCAATAGTTCTAAGTGTTCACACCCTGTAAGCGGAAGAGGGGCTAGAATCATTGTATCATGAGTATAAATCAGGAGTTAGTATCGGGTGAATATTATTTAGGTCATCAAAGAACATTCCTTTAGGAACTGGTATATCTGGTTTCTCATACTTTCTTTCCCACCCTTGGACAAATCATCTCGTCTACCTGGGTCAGTAATTCTTTCTGTCTTAAAAATATGAAGGTTGAGGGGCCCCTGGCTGGCTTAGTCAGTGAACCATGCGAGTCTTGATCTGGGGGTCATGAGTTTGAGCCCTATGTTGGGGGTAGAGTTTACTTTTTAAAAAATAAAATAAAAATATTTTTTAAAAATGAAAGTTGAATTTTATGTTTACTCAAATGCTTTAAAATTCATGGTTTTTGTTTTATATTTTAATCTATGAGTAATGAAATACTTTAGTTTCTTCTCACTCAATTTTAATATTTTTCCTTCAGTTTGGCAGTGAGGTTCTTCATTTTATTTGATTTGTATGACCTTCCCTATTTAAAAAAATGGAAATTTAGAAATAAATATGCTTCACTGTGTTTTAGGAAGGTATGTCATGGTATCTCAGCTTAGCTAAAAATCCTATTGACTTCTAAAGTAGTTGTTGCTTAACAACTACTACTTCAAAGTGATTGAATTATTGTTTGCTCTAAAATAAATGGATAGTGTAATAGTAAATATGTTTCTCTTTGATGTTTTTATTTTTTCATATCTGGAAACCACATTACTTCCAAACATTAAAAACAGTACATATCCTCAAGGGATTCAGAGACCATATCAAATAATTGTCCCTAAAAATGCTCCTTATACATTTCTCCTCGCAAAGATTCCTACCCATAGCAGTGTTAAAAATATTTCCAGTCCCTCACCTAACCTTAGTCTCCCTCACAACCACTGTCTTCCTTCCTCATTCCTTTTTCCAAGTTGGCTTTTAGTGTGTTTGTTATATATTTTTAATAATGAAGAAGAAAAACTACACTAATGTTCTATATAACTGGGATCATTTTAAATTTGGATTTGGAAGTAATCATATACTAACCGAGTCTTAGGTTTAATGGTATTATCATCTTTCAAGGTGCTGTGATTTTTTATTATATTTAAGGGTATTTGAGGAGAGCTGATCTAAGCCAATGTGTCTCTTGTGTTTTATTACTATTACATAATTCTCTAAGAGATAAAACTGAAATTTATTGTGGAATAATACATCATAACATCTTTACTTCTAGGTAATAAATAACGTATAAACTGAGAAAAATTAAAGACAGAGTTCCTTACAGTGTTTATACTACCTCTTCATAAGAATAAATGCCTTATGGATAAGTTTATAACTGTACATGCTTGAAATGACAAATATATTTCTATTTCTGTGCTTGGAGAGAAAAACAAATACAGAGAAAGCATTTCTGGAATACAAAACAAAAGTTTATCTCTACTAGTTTCAGTTTGGGTCTTTAAAGAACACCCTCACTCTAGATTTAGGCAAAGTGAACTACTTCCAGTATCCTGAAGTTCTTTGGTTTCTCTCTCACATCTAGACATTGCCATACTGTTCTCTCTCACATCCAGGCCTTTTCCCTGATCCACTCCTGTCATGTTTCTTGGGAGAGACTTTGCTAACCTCCAAGGCCAGGTTGGAGCCCCTCCCATCACCTTTGGCTTCTCCCATTATGGTAGCTTTCTCAATGCACTGGAATTCCTTGTTTGATTGTATCTTCATAGCTTGGGGGGGGAGTGGTTATGTTCATATCATTTACCTTAAATCCCCACATATCGTCTAACATCCAATTATATGTTTGTTTAATGAATGGGCTAAATTAAAATATTGAAACTAAGATGTCAGGCTATCAAGGACAAACTTCGATAAATATAATTATAAATATGGCTGATTTTTTTGTGGTTTTTAAATTTTGAACATTTCAAAACAGTAATTCCAGCATATTTAAAGCAATATTGGTGGTGTTAAGGTTAGAGCATGGCTTCCCAAGGAAGTTGAAGTTAACATACTTTAACATATAGCAATTCAACTGTGTGAAATAGACACCAGTCCCATTACCTCTGATAAAGACGATTTCAGGTGTTGGGAAACTTAAAAATTACTAACTTGGGTTTGTCTGAGAGGGTGCAGTAAACCATTAGGCCTCTGAGTGTCGCTGTTGACCATTCAAGGCTGAAAACGGAGCTTGAGCGCTAGTCCACCATTTCCTTGTCAGACTCCAGAAGATCCGAGGCTGCTACAAAACTCACTTTGTCAGTCAACCAGCTCTGTGACCCATAAATTAGGACCATAAAACGCTTAGTTCCTTGAGAAAAAATAAGATTTGAGTCCGTCGCGGGCAATTGGAACCGAATTCACAGAAAATAATTCACCAAAGAGGAAATGACAAAATATCTGAGATTCAAACACCGCAGGGGACTGACCCTGCTGTGCGTGCTTCTGGGGACGCTGTGCAAGACTGGATCCGGGCAGATCCACTACTCAGTGCAGGAGGAGCTGGACAAAGGCTCCTTTGTGGGCAACATCTCCAAGAACCTGGAACTTGAGCCCTGGGAGCTGGCGGAGCGTGGAGTCCGCATCGTCTCCAGAGGTAGGACACAGCTCTTTGCTTTGAACCTGCAAAGCGGCAGCTTGGTCACGGCAGGCAGGATAGACCGGGAGGAGCTCTGCGCTCAGAGCGCACTGTGTCTGGTAAAATTTAACATCCTGGTTGAAGACAAATTGAAAATTTTTGAAGTAGAAATAGAAATTAAAGACATTAATGATAATGCTCCTGATTTTCTAACAGAGGAATTGTTAATAAAAATTGGTGAACTAACGGCTCCTGGAACTCGATTTCCACTTAAGACTGCATTTGACCCAGATGTGGGCACGAACTCCCTTCAGAACTACCACCTCAGCCCCAATGACTACTTTTCCCTGGCTGTGAAGCATGTCTCTGATGGGGCCAAGTACCCAGAGCTGGTGCTGGAGAGGGCTCTGGACCGTGAGCAAAAGAAAGTTCACCAGCTTGTCCTCATTGCTTCTGATGGTGGAAACCCTGTCCACTCTGGCAACTTGTGCATCCAAGTGATAGTTCTGGATGCAAATGACAACCCACCAGTATTTACTCAAACTGAATATCAAGTAAGTGTTCCAGAGAACTTGCCAGTGGGTACCACGCTGCTCACGGTAAATGCCACTGACCCTGACGAAGGATTCAATGCTCAAGTGTCCTATATTCTAGATAAAATGCCTGGAAACGTCGCTCAGATGTTTGATCTCAATTCAGTGACTGGAGATATATCAATTTTAAAAAGTCTAGATTATGAGGATGCTACATTTTATGAAATTAAAATTGAAGCACAAGATGGACCTGGTCTCCTTTCAAGAGCTAAGATATTAGTCACAGTTCTGGATGTGAATGACAATGCCCCAGAAATTATAATCACTTCTCTTACTGGATCAGTCCCAGAAGAGGCTACTGCTGGAAGAGAGATTGCCCTTATCAATGTGCATGACCGGGATTCTGGGCAAAATGGGCAAGTCACAGTTTTTGTCCTGGGAAATATGCCATTTAATTTAGAAAAATCAATAGACCAATATTACCGCTTAATGACAGCCAGATCTCTAGACCGTGAACAGGTGTCTGAATATAACATCACTCTCAGAGCCATAGATGGAGGAAATCCCCCACTGTCCACGAGTACTCATATCACTCTGCATGTTGCAGACATCAATGACAACCCACCTGCCTTTAGTCAGTCCTCCTACTCTGCCTACATTCCTGAAAACAACCCCAGGGGAGCTTCCATCTTCTGTGTGACTGCCCAGGATCCCGACAGTATCCACAATGCCCACATCACTTATGCACTGACTGAGGATACTATCCAGGGAGCGCCTCTCTCCACCTATGTCTCCATCAATTCTGACACTGGTGTCCTGTATGCGCTCCGTTCCTTTGACTATGAGCAGGTTAGAGACCTACAGCTATTGGTGACAGCCAGTGACAGTGGGAACCCTCCACTCAGCAGCAATGTGTCATTGAGCATATTTGTGCTGGACCAGAATGACAATGCGCCGGAAATCCTGTACCCCGCCCTCCCCACCGACGGTTCTACCGGCGTGGAGCTGGCGCCCCGCTCCGCAGAGCCCGGCTACCTGGTCACCAAAGTGGTAGCGGTGGACAGAGACTCGGGCCAGAACGCCTGGCTGTCCTACCGCCTGCTCAAGGCGAGCGAGCCAGGGCTCTTCGCGGTGGGGCTGCACACGGGCGAGGTGCGCACGGCGCGGGCCCTGCTGGACAGAGACGCGCTCAAGCAGAGCCTGGTGGTGGCGGTGCAGGACCACGGCCAGCCCCCTCTCTCGGCCACCGTCACGCTCACCGTGGCCGTGGCCGACAGCATCCCAGCCGTCCTGGCCGATCTGGGCAGCATCAGGACCCCCGCCGACCCAGACGATTCGGACCTCACGCTGTATCTGGTGGTGGCGGTGGCGGCAGTCTCGTGCGTCTTCCTGGCCGTTGTCATCGTGCTGCTGGCGCTCAGGCTGAGGCGCTGGCACGCGTCGCGTCTGCTCCAGGCTTCCGGAGGCGGGCTGGTGGGCGTGCCGGCCTCGCACTTTGTGGGCGTGGACGGGGTGCGGGCTTTCCTGCAGACCTATTCCCACGAGGTCTCCCTGACCGCGGACTCGCGAAAGAGTCACGTGATCTTCCCCCAGCCCAACTACGCGGACACGCTCATCAGCCAGGAGAGCTGTGAGAAAAGTGAGTCCTTCCTGGTATCTCAAGATTTACTGCAAACGAAAGGAGACCCCAACCTACTTCAGGTAAGTTTATTTCTTTCTTGAAATACTATGAAGAACAATTATGCCAGTGTGACTAATATAAAGATTTAATGCACATTTATTTGAAAATAAAACAATGTGGTAGTCCTTAGTTCTGTTGCTTAAGTATCTGTTTCTTCTTCTGGGCCTATGGTAGAGCTGATCTTCCTGACCTGGTTATGACTGAATGGACCTAAGTAACCAGTTCTGGCCAATATATTGTAAATGGAAGTAATATGTGCCTCTCCCTGGAGGAAGCTCCTGTTGGCATTTTAAGAATTTCCAGATCTCTAAGTTATTTTTTGAAATTGTGACTGTTGCTTCTACCTGAGTGCTTGAATAACTATATCAAGAGAAGAGCTCTGTGGTTGTCATACATTGGTGTGTATACCTGTGATAAATACTTTTTTTTCATTTTAACTTCCTGTGATTTGAAATTTGTCACTCCAACCTACTTAGCTTATCCTGACTGATATAAATAAAAATATAAATATTAGGTATTTTAGGCTCCTGTAAAATGATGCTTGCTCTTTCCAAGCCAGGCCACACTCTTTTCATCTCAATGACAAAAACTGTTGAGTAAAAATATGTACAGCTTGGTCAAGTGGTTTTACCCGGACTGTATTCCCTACTGTGTATACCTAAAGTATGTGTGCGTGTATGTGTGCATTCATATTGATTTCAGCCTTTTGTCTGAAGGTGGGGAGGTCAATTGCCTAAAGTGATATGAGTCTTGGAGGGACATTTCTTGTCCTTTGAGAAGGATTTTAAAAAATGCAAGGAGATATGTCTCAGCCTCAGCAGGACATTTCCAGATCAGCTACTCCAACAATAAAATAGAGTCCTACAACTTTCTTGAGCCAGAAATTGTTGGCCCATTTTGTAATTTATGAAATTATTTTCACCCATGAAATCACCTCAGAGAGTCATCCAAAATGAGACCAAAATATATTTCATTAGATTTCAAATAAAGGAACATCTGTCTCCCTCAATATATTAGAAAGAGATATATTCAAGAGTGTGAGATGCAGGGCTTGAGCAAAATAACTGAGAGCAGGGACAGGTGTATTTTCACTCAAACATGCAAATACATCACAGAAAAAAGGCACATGATCTTCAAAATGTCTTCTTTAAGGAAAAATCTTTATGATGTGATAAAGTGATATTAGTATCACTTTCCTCATAATGAGAAAAATTACTAAATGGGTAGTACCAGGGGAATTTTAGATGCTCAAAGCGAATTTTCTAAGAATCTTGATAAAACAAAGCCTACATAAATGTTGTGAAAGTGTACAGAGTACAAAGGCAGTACAATTTCCATCTACTTGTATAGATAATGAAAGGTCTCAGACATTCCATTTCACTAAAAAGGATTTTCTTAAGGATGGGCAAGAATTCATTACAATAGAAAGGGGAACAGCAAAAGGAACAGAAAATATAAATTCATGAAGTAGGGAAAACAGTAAAAATCATGTCAGGAAAATAGATAATAGTCTGTTCTGACTGGAGTGTAATGTGGGTATGTATTATTCTACTTCAAAACAGTAGAATAAATCATTACATTGGTATCTAATTTGGTAGTGCATTTGAAATAAAGGTATTTGTTTTAGTTAGCCAAGATGAGTTCAAGATTACAGGGTAAGTTCCAAAATTGAGTATCTAAGGACTCTCAACACCTCTCCAAGATTTACCAGTGATCAAGTCAAATTCATTATACTTATTAATGGTATAAATCAGCTGGAGCTGAGTATTGGCATTATGGAGTATTGCATATACATTCATATAGTAAAAAGCACTGATTTCATAAAAATAAATATGGCATTCACAAGACTGAGCTGTATAAAAGCATGTGTACTAAATTGGTCGCTTTTTTAAAAGATTTTATTTATTTATTTATTTGACAGAGAGAGAGACAGCGAGAGAGGGAACACAAGCAGGGGGAGTGGGAGAGGGAGAAGAAGGCTTCCCGCAGAGCAGGGAAGCCTGATGCAGGACTCGATCCCAGGACCCTGGGATCATGACCAGAGCCAAAGGCAGACACTTAATGACCGAGCCATCCAGGCGCCCCTAAATTGGTCACTTTAACAAAATATCAGGCTGTGCTGTACTTAATGGGAAGATTTCCTATGCTTTTAAAAAGTGAGCAATACATTGTGCAAGACTGTTGAATCACAGATCTGTACTTCTGAAACAAATAACGCAACATATTTTAAGAAAAAAGGAAAAGAAGAAGATAACAGGAGAGGAAGAAAAGGGGAGTATGTCAGAGGGGGAGACGAACCATGAGAGATGATGGACTCTGAAAAACTGAGGGTTCTAGAGGGTAGGGGGGTGGGGGGATGGGTTAGCCTGGTGATGGGTATTGAGGAGGGCACGTTTTGCATGGTGCACTGGGTGTTATGAACAAACAATGAATCATGGAACACTGCATCAAAAACTAATGATGTAATATATGGTGATTAACATAACAATAAAAAAAATAAAAAAAAAACACTAAAAAAAAGTGAGCAATACATTAAAATAAGTCTAGGGTCTTGATTCACTCTTTTTTTGCAGACTGTATCTTTGGAAAGTATTACTGAATTGATAAAGTTTATGGAGAGAGTTAAAATACTATGTAAGGGAGGTTATGGATTTTACAAAAATGTAAAGATCATAGTTCACTAAAATGTGGATAAAAAGCCAGTAACTTATTTGGTTACATCCATACTAGCCATGCCAGTGTTCATAAATACAATGAAATAATTGAAGATATTTTTGCTCCCAAAACTGAAAAACTGGTTGTAAGCCTGGTGAAATTTTTTTTAAAGATTTTATTTATTTATTTGAGACAGAGAGAATGAGAGAGAGAGAGAGAGCACATGAGGGGGGTAGGGTCAGAGGGAGAAGCAGACTCCCTGCTGAGCAGGGATCCCGATGCGGGGCTTGATGCAGGGACTCCAGGATCATGACCTGAGCCGAAGGCGGTTGCTTAACCAACTGAGCCACCCAGGCGCCCGACTAGTGAAATTTTTTAATGCAAAAAAGAATGTAAAATGATAGCAACGCTTATGAAATGATAAAAAGTAGAACATATCAAATTTAGAGGGAAAATATGAATACTTGGTTTTTCCAACAATTAGACAAGGTACGTATAGATTCAAGAGCTTACACATTGAGGGTAAATGGCTGGACAATATGCAGTTCTCCCAGACAACCTCCGGGCGCCGCTGTTGACCAAAGGGAAGAAAGGTTCTCAGTTCTGCCGGAGAGTTGGGCAGTGTTTTCCAGCTTTGACCTGCGCACATCAGAACGCAGAGGCGGCGCCTGTGCACCCACCAACTCAAATCCTACCCTCAAATCACAAAAATCCAGGTGCTGGCACTGATTTTTTTTAAACATCTCAGAGACATCCTGAAAAGAAGCTTCCCAGGAAGTTCAGAAAATGCAAAGAAGCTCGAGAAAAGCTGAACCGATGAAAATTCAGGTACTGTTTCTCTTCCTGCTGTCTTTGTTGTGGGGGGCTATCTCCCAGCAGATCCAATACGCTATTCCGGAGGAGCTGGCCAGGGGCTTGCGGGTGGGGAACCTCGCCAAGGACCTGAAGCTCAGTGTCCAGGAGTTGTCAGCTCGAAAACTGCGGGTTAGTTCAGAGAATTTCTTCAGTGTGAGTGCAGAGAGTGGGGATTTGTTAGTGAACGGTAGGATAGATCGAGAGGAAATTTGTGGGAGGAAATCTGAGTGTGCACTAGAATTTGAAATGGTTGCTGAAAATCCAATGAATGTTTTCCACGTGATTGTTGCAATCCAAGATATTAATGACAATGCACCACGTTTCACTGCAAAAGGCATTGACTTGGAAATCTGCGAGTCAGCCTTACCAGGTGTAAAATTCCCTCTGGATTCTGCACAAGATGCAGATGTAGAAAGTAACTCACTGAAGATATACACTATCAGCTCCAATGAACACTTCTCTGTGACAACGAAGGAAAGTCCTGATGGAAGTAAATACCCAGAATTACTGCTGGAAAAACCTCTGGACAGAGAACAGCAGAGCTCCCACCAGTTAATCCTGACCGCCATGGACGGTGGAGACCCTCCACTAAGCAGCACCACCCAGATCCGGATTCAGGTCACCGATGCCAATGATAACGCTCCAGTGTTCAGCCAGGAAACATACAGAGTTAGCCTCCAAGAAAATGTGCCCTTGGGGACCTCTGTGCTCCAAGTGATGGCCACCGACCAGGACGAGGGTGTTAATGCAGAGATCACCTATGCCTTCCTCAGTGCCCCAACAAGCACCAGCCTCCTCTTCAATCTCAATCCAAATACTGGTGACATTACAACCAATGGTACATTGGACTTTGAAAAGACAAGTAGATATATGTTGGTTGTAGAAGCCAGGGATGGAGGGGTGCACACGGCTCACTGTAATGTTCAGATTGAAATTGTTGATGAGAATGACAATGCCCCAGAGATCACATTGATGTCCTATTCTAACCAGATTCCCGAGGACTCAGACCTTGGAACCGTAATAGCCCTCTTTAAAGTGAGAGACCAGGACTCTGGGCAAAATGGTCTGGTGACATGCTATATTCAGGAAGACATTCCTTTCAAATTAGAATCCACCTCCAAGAATTATTACAAGCTGGTGATTGACAGTGCCCTAGATAGGGAGCAGATGGCGGAGTACAATGTCACCATCACAGCCACTGACAAGGGCAAGCCCTCCCTATTCTCCAGTACAAGCGTCACCCTACACATCAGCGATATCAATGACAACGCGCCAGTTTTCCACCAGGCCTCCTACGTGGTCCACGTGGCCGAGAACAATCCTCCAGGTGCCTCTATTGCCCAAGTCAGCGCCTCGGACCCGGATCTGGGACCCAACGGCCGCGTCTCCTATTCCATCGTGAACAGCGACCTGGAGCCACGCGCCCTGGCGTCCTACGTGTCCGTGAGCGCGCAGAGCGGGGTGGTGTTCGCGCAGCGCGCCTTCGACCACGAGCAGCTGCGCGCCTTCGAGCTGACCCTGCAGGCCCGCGACCAGGGCTCGCCCGCGCTCAGCGCCAACGTGAGCCTGCGCGTGTTGGTGGGCGACCGCAACGACAACGCGCCCCGGGTGCTGTACCCGGCGCTGGGGCCCGACGGCTCGGCGCTCTTCGACACGGTGCCGCGCGCCGCGCAGCCCGGCTACCTGGTCACCAAGGTGGTGGCGGTGGACGCCGACTCGGGACACAATGCCTGGCTGTCGTACCACGTGCTGCAGGCCAGCGAGCCGGGACTCTTCAGCCTGGGGCTGCGCACGGGCGAGGTGCGCACGGCGCGCGCTTTGGGCGACAGGGACGCGGCCCGCCAGCGCCTGCTGGTCGCTGTGCGGGATGGGGGACAGCCGCCCCTCTCGGCCACAGCCACGCTGCTCCTGGTATTCGCCGACAGCCTACAAGAAGTGCTGCCAGATGTCAGCGACCGCCCGGCACCCTCTGACCCCCAGGCTGAGCTGCAGTTTTACCTGGTTGTGGTTTTGGCCTCGGTCTCGGTGCTCTTCCTCCTCGCGGTGATTCTGGCCCTTGCTCTGCGCCTGCGCCGCTCCTCCCACCGCGCTGCCTGGACCTGCTTTCGCCGGAATCTCAGTTCCAAGTCCGGACCTGGGGTTCTCCCCAGTTACAGTGAAGGGACTTTGCCTTATTCCTATAATCTGTGCGTGGCCTCACGATTAGCTAAAACAGAGTTTACTTTTTCCAACCTGAAACCAGAAATGGCTCCTCCTCGGGATCTCCTTTGTGACAATCCTTCTATGGATGTATGTGTCAGCAATGAAGACCCCCAAATCGTTTATGATTCGTCTTTTGCCTCTCACGTGAGTTTCTGCAAACCTGCTTTTATTCTCAGTCGTGCATAATTATTTTTTATTGTTCATTTTTCTAGTGATGGTAGAAGAGGTGTATTGGATGGGTGGAGATTGGTGTCTTGATTGCTCAGTAGTCTTGGTAGTTACCAAACTAATACCTCTCAATCTGTACTGTTGACGATTTTGTATGATAAGAAATTATTGCTAAAGAGAGCTTGTTCTTGGGGCGCCTGGGTGGCTCAGTCGTTAAGCATCTGCCTTCGGCTCAGGTCATGATCCCAGGGTCCTGGGATTGAGCCCTCCATCGGGCTCCCTGTTTCGAGGGAAGCCTGCTTCTCCCTTTCCCACTCCCCCTGCTTGTGTTCCCTCTCTAGCTGTGTCTCTCTCTGTCAAATAAATAAATAAAATCTTTTAAAAAAGAGAGGGAGAGCTTGTTTTTGGATGCCGCTACCTTTAGTAATAACACTGCCTTTCTTAGTTGACGTGTGATACTATTTTTTCAAGCTTTATTCTTAATATATGTGCTGCCAAAGGGAGCACTTCAAGCTTTCTTCTTTATAAATGTACTGACAGTTCTTTCTGCTTAAGTTAATGTTCATCTTCATCAAATATAGTTTTTTATCTTTTTGCTGCCATGTGTATTTTTAATTGAGCCTTCAATAATTAAGTCTCTTAGCACTTCTTTGCCTTATCACATGTATCAAAGACTGATTTGGATCGCTAACATTGGGTCAATTTTATTTGCACTCTATAATCTCATTCAAAAATAACTTTCTGGGCACCTGGCTGGCTCCGTCGGTAGAGCATGTGAGTCTTGATCTCCAGGTTGTGGGTTTGAACCCCACATTGGATGTAGAGATACTTAACAATAGGATCTTTAGGGGCACCTGGGTGGCTTAGTCGATTAAGCGTCTGCCTTCTGCTCGGGTCGTGATCCCAGAGTCCTGGAGCCCTGCATCGGACTGTCTGCTAGGTAGGGAGGCTGCTTCTCCCTCTGCCTGCTGCTCCCCCTGCTTGTGCTCTTTCTCTCTGTCAAATAAATTTAAAAAAATCTTTATAAAAATAAGATCTATTTTTAAACAAATAATCTTAACCATTCTTAAATAATTTTTTATACTCTTTCTACTTTTTGACTGTTATAATAAGGAATGTAATGAAACTTTTTAAAAAGATTTTGTTTATTTATTTGACTGAGAGAGGGAACACAAGCAGGGGGAGTGGGAGAGGGAGAAGCAGGCTTCCCGTGGAGCAGGGAGCCCGATGCGGGGCTCGATCCCAGGACCCTGGGACCATGACCTGAGCCAAAGGCAGACACCCAATGACTGAGCCACCCAGAAACTTTTTGTATATAAAGCCTCTTCTGTGTTTTGTTTTTTTTTTAGTATAGGTTTCTGAGAAGTGAGTCAAAGTTTTTCAAAACATCTCATTTTACCTCCCAATCCCCAGCAATTTGTGACTCCTTTGAGGATTGTGAAAATTACCTTTGCTCTCCAAAGTCTGATGATTTTACTATTCTGAATAAATAATGGACTTTCTTGTCTGATTAAAACTTATGAGTAACTTCTAGAAGCTAATTATTATGTGAGGAATCATCTAAAGAACTGGCTACTTGCTGTTTCATATTAAATTTTCTAAGGTTAGTTAATTACTCCAAGTATTCATGTATAAGAAAACTGAAACATGCAGTGATAATATATATACAAGTCCTAAAAATTTTCCTTTTAGTGGTTATTTCTAAAATCAAACCTAAAGTAAATGTACAAATGACAGTAAAATAATACCTTCTGAATGTGTCCTTATGTGAAAAAAGATACTGAATATTGTCTGCTTTTTACAGACAAAGCTTCAGTTTAACTTTTCTATCTTCTTTATTATTTATTTTTAATATCAGAGTTACCCATTGTTTTAGGACTTTGCAGTTGTACTAGTAATGCACTCATTAAACATTGAAAAACTGTTTGAGTGTCTACTCTATGAAAGGTGCTGCTCTAAAGTTTGAGGACACACTGTGAACATGATAGTCACAAACGTAGCCTGTGACCTTAAATCTTGTGTATACAAAATTAATGAACAAATTAGCTTCCCAAACCTATTACCATATTTGCCAAAGCCATTTGCACCCGGGTAAGACTAGCTCTTGAACAGTAGATGTTTCTTACAAGAGAATTGAAAAGTTACCCCAGATTCTAAAGGGTCAACCCACATGAGGGAATTTGTTTCTGCATAGGTAAGGACCTAGAGCTCAGACCTCCTACTTCCCTGACCTGACACTGTTTTTTCATCTATCTATTCTTTCATTCGTCAAGTTCGTCCTTGTTTCTGGGGAGGATAAATGTGTCCCTCACACAATGCACTGCACTGAAAATGGACTATGAAAATAAATAATGGAAAAACTTAAAAAGAGAAAAAATCTTAGGAAAAAAATCATATTTTCTTTGAAAATAAATTACTTTGGAAGATTTATTGTACAGTAAGCTTTGGATCATGCCTGGATTTTCACTGCAAATAAAACAATAGGAGCTAGAATTTTATTCTTTTTTAAAAAAAAGATTTTATTTATTTATTTGACAGACACGGTGAGAGAGGGAACACAAGCAGGGGGAGTGGGAGAGGGAGAAGCAGGCTTCCTGCGGAGCAGGGAGACCGATGTGGGGCTCGATCCCAGGACCCTGAGATCATGACCTGAGCCGAAGGAAGACGCTTAACGACTGAGCCACCCAGGCGCCCCTAGAATTTTATTCTTTTGGGAAAAATAGGTTATGGAAAAGAAATGGTGTAAACAGGTAGTGCTTTTCTTCACCAAGAATAGATTGCAGTAACAGGTTAGGACTCTGAGTGTCGCTGTTCACCAATCGGGGAAACAGATAACCAGGAATTTAATCTGAACCACAAGATCTCTGCATCCCAAAGCACTAGCCCTGTGGTTTTAGGAAAGCTTAAGACTGGACCCCAGAACTCCAACGTTCAACGGTGAAAGCACAAAATCTTGGACCCCGAAGATCCTGGGGCTTCTCTGGTCTCCACTGAGGGAACACCTAAGCGGAAGCTATTCTGCCGCGGGGCGGTAATGGCGGCTTCTTCTTATCGCCCAGAATGCAGCCGGCTGGTCGGGATCTGCGTTCTCCTGGGGGCCCTGTGGAAAATCCAGGCCGAACAGATTCGCTACTCAGTGCCTGAGGAGCTGGAGAAAGGCTCTTATGTGGGCAATATCGCCAAGGACCTGGGATTGGAGCCCCGGGAACTGTCAGAGCGCGGAGTCCGCATCATCTCCAGAGGTAGGACGCAGCTCTTTGCTCTGAACCCGCGAAGCGGCAGCTTGGTCACCGCGGGTAAGATAGACCGGGAAGAGCTCTGTGACAGATCTCCAAAGTGTGTAGTAAGCCTGGAGATTCTTCTGGAGGACAAAGTGAAGATTTTTGGAGTGGAAGTGGAAATTATCGATGTTAATGATAACGCGCCCAGCTTTGGGACAGAGCAAAGGGAAATAAAAGTTGCTGAAAATGAAAGTCCTGGGACAAGATTTCCTCTTCCTGAAGCTTTTGATCCAGATGTTGGGGTAAACTCCCTGCAGGGTTACCAGCTCAGCTCCAATGTTCACTTCTCCCTAGACGTGCAAAGCGGAGCAGATGGCATTAAGTACCCTGAGCTGGTGCTGGAGCTTGCCCTAGACCGAGAAGAAGAGGCAGTTCACCACCTCCTTCTCACCGCCTTTGATGGAGGTGACCTGCCTCACTCTGGCACCGTCAAGATTCATGTAACACTTGTGGATACCAATGACAATGCTCCCGTATTCACTCAGCCAGAGTACCATGTGAAGGTTCCAGAGAACGTGCCAGTGGGGTACCGCCTACTTACTGTAAAAGCCACTGATCCAGATGAAGGTGCCAATGGAGAAGTAACCTATTCTTTCCGCAAAGTGAGAGATAAAATGTCCCAACTATTCCAGTTGAATTCTTTGACTGGGGACATAACAATACTGGGGGATCTAGATTATGAAGACTCTGGATTCTATGATATAGATGTAGAAGCCCATGATGGTCCTGGTCTCCGAGCCAGAAGTAAGGTACTGGTGACAGTTCTGGATGTAAATGACAATGCTCCAGAAGTCACTGTTACATCTCTCACCAGCTCTATCCAAGAAACTTCTTCCCCAGGTACAGTAATTGCACTTTTCAATGTGCATGACAGTGATTCAGGAGAGAATGGCCTTGTCACATGTTCCATTCTAGGTAATCTGCCATTCACACTTGAAAAGACCTATGGAAATTATCATCGACTGTTGACACACAGAACGCTGGATAGGGAAGAAGTTTCAGAATATAACATCACAGTAACTGCCACTGATCATGGAACACCACCACTGTCTACAGAAACTCATATCTCACTGCAGGTGGCAGACATCAATGACAACCCACCTGCTTTCCCTCATGCTTCCTACTCTGCCTACATTCCCGAAAACAATGCCAGAGGAGCCTCCATTTTATCTATATTTGCCCAGGATCCTGACAGCACCGAGAATGCCAGAGTCACATACTCCTTGGCTGAGGACACACTCCATGGAAAGCCTCTTTCTTCCTATGTTTCCATCAACTCTGATACTGGTGTCCTGTATGCACTGTGCTCCTTTGACTTTGAGCAGGTTAGAGACCTGGAACTATTAGTGACAGCCAGCGACAGCGGGGACCCTCCACTCAGCAGCAATGTGTCTGTCAGCATATTCGTGCTGGACCAGAATGACAACGTGCCAGAGATCCTGTACCCCACCATCCCCACGGATGGCTCCACAGGTGTGGAGCTGGCACCCCGCTCCGCAGAGCCCGGCTACCTTGTCACTAAGGTGGTGGCGGTGGACAGAGACTCGGGCCAGAACGCCTGGCTGTCCTACCACCTGCTCAAGGCGAGCGAGCCAGGGCTCTTCGCGGTGGGGCTGCACACGGGCGAGGTGCGCACGGCGCGGGCCCTGCTGGACAGAGACGCGCTCAAGCAGAGCCTGGTGGTGGCGGTGCAGGACCACGGCCAGCCCCCTCTCTCGGCCACCGTCACGCTCACCGTGGCCGTGGCCAACAACATCCCGGACATCCTGGCGGACCTGGGCAGTCTCGA
>NW_027397254.1:80180-80507 GCF_003265705.2 Callorhinus ursinus | reverse complement strand
CAACAGGAGATCGAACAGGAGAGTAGCAACAACTCTCTGAACAGAGAAGCGACCACTTACTGGAAGGTAGGGCGTGCGGAGAAGTGAATCCGAGGCGATATTCGGGAGGATAGATGGTGGGGGAGGGGCCTCCGCCGGCCGCTTCTGGCAAGTGATAGAGCCGCGGAGCACAAAATCAGACCTTTTAGAAGTTGGCTCGGCGGAGGGACGTCGCTGCAGTGGCTAAGCGGGGGGTGGAATCCTCCCGGGACAGTGTGGTCTCAGGACCCTTGGGGTTACAGAGAGACCGGGGGTGCCTGAGTGCGGCAGAGCTCCCAGGTATCAGAG
>NW_027397254.1:0-180 GCF_003265705.2 Callorhinus ursinus | reverse complement strand
AAAAAAATTAACTTTGAAAGACTAAAGAATCATGGGGAAAAAGCCATAAATTCTATGTGCAGTATTCCCCTAGTGCTGGAGTTCTGCCTTTCTCATTGATTGGTAAATTTGGTCTTGTCGGGCTGTTCTTGCTGATCTTCTGGGGGAGGAACCTGTTGCTATGGTTCTCAAATGTCTTTG
>NW_027397253.1:80248-80508 GCF_003265705.2 Callorhinus ursinus | reverse complement strand
GGCCCCGAGTTCTCGGCTCCTCCGGGTAGAGATTGGGAGGCCACCATTTCTGCCCTGGTCCTCCAAGGCTGTACGGAGAGCTTGCAGGGAACAAAAGCTCCTGAGAACAAACCGGAGCAGCTTCCTTAGCCCGGACCGACAAGGGCGGGGCAATTCCGCCTCCGGCAAAGACATTTGGAAACCACAGCAACAGGCCCCTCCCCCAGAAGATCAGCACAAACAGCCAGCAAGCCAAGACCAAGTTGATCGATCAAGGAGAA
>NW_027397253.1:0-248 GCF_003265705.2 Callorhinus ursinus | reverse complement strand
TATTTTTGGCATATATATATAAGTTGTTCTCTCTTTAAAATTTTGAGGTACAATTTCTTCTAACAGATCAAAATATACCCTAAATCACTAGTGTATGGCTTTGTTCTAGTCTCCTGCCTGATCATATTCTCTCCCCTTTTTTTTTCTTTTTTTCTTTTTCTTTTTAAATCTTCTTTCTTTTAAAAAACAACTTCTTATCTTATCAATTCCTTCTATAAAATCTTTTATAATTTTCATCTTTACAGTCA
>NW_027397252.1:80541-80618 GCF_003265705.2 Callorhinus ursinus | reverse complement strand
GTGTCAGGGGCGCGTGGAGGTCCTGTACCGAGGCTCCTGGGGCACCGTGTGTGACGACGACTGGGACACCAATGACG
>NW_027397252.1:0-541 GCF_003265705.2 Callorhinus ursinus | reverse complement strand
TGTGTGTGTGTGTGTGTGTGTACAGCTGGGGGATAAGGAAAACACTGAAGATCAGATCCTGGGCCTGATCTTAGAGGTTGTCCTGCTGACTCCATTGGAATATCTTCAGGAAAGGTCCTCCCCAGGGGCTCAGGGTAAGCCCTGGAGGCCTCTCAAGGGCTTGGACCACGCTTCTCTGGTGGCTCCCAGGCCCATGGGGTAAAACCCTGAGAAGAGGAGAGCTATGTGCTGGTCCTCCACTTTGCCTACCGAGGTGCACCATGTCCTGGGATTTTGGCAGAACCAAGTCAGGATGCCTCTGAAGCCAATAGTTTGGTAATGAAGGCAAGGACTTGACATGTACAAGTAGCTTTAGAGCTCCATACTGGGTGTGCCCAGTGTGGATTAGGCCAGACCACCACATAACCTCCATCCATGTCATGAGGTGCTTTTTCCCATTGCAACATCTTTAACCTTGAGCCGATTGGGGTATCTCTGCTCCATTACCCGTGGTGAAGATTAACATCTGGGCATGTTGAAAGATCAATACCTGCCGAGAGCC
>NW_027397251.1:80351-80627 GCF_003265705.2 Callorhinus ursinus | reverse complement strand
CCCCTACCCTCTAGAACCCTCAGTTTCTCAGAGTCCATCATCTCTCATGGTTCGTCTCCCCCTCTGACATACTCCCCTTTTCTTCCTCTCCTGTTATCTTCTTCTTTTCCTTTTTTCTTAAAATATATTGCGTTATTTGTTTCAGAAGTACAGATCTGTGATTCAACAGTCTTGCACAATTCACAGCGCTCACCGTAGCACATACCCTCCCCAATGTCTATCACCCAGCCATCCCATCCCTCCCACCCCCAACCACTCCAGTAACACTCAGTTTGT
>NW_027397251.1:0-351 GCF_003265705.2 Callorhinus ursinus | reverse complement strand
TACAACAATAGTGGGGGACTTTAACACCCCCCTGACTGAAATGGACACATCATCTAAGCAAAAGATCAACAAGGAAATAAAGACTTTAAATGAAACACTGGACCAAATGGACTTCACAGACATATACAGAACATTCCATCCCAAAGCAATGGAATACACATTCTTCTCTAGTGCCCATGGAACATTCTCCAGAATTGATCACATCCTAGGTCACAAATCAGGTCTCAACCGGTACCAAAAGATTGGGATCATTCCCTGCATATTTTCAGACCACAGTGCTTTGAAACTAGAACTCAATCACAAGAGGAAAGTCGGAAAGAACTCAAATACATGGAGGCTAAAGACCATCCT
>NW_027397250.1:80681-80848 GCF_003265705.2 Callorhinus ursinus | reverse complement strand
CATATAGTAACCTAATCAAGTAATGCAGTGGTCAGAATTTTGTTTTGCTTCAGGAAATGTTCACTAAAAGTACATTTTATATTGGAATTTCATTTGAAGATACCTTGACTAAGAAGACACTATATTTGACCCTTATCATCTCTCCCCAAATCTGAATCTGCCCTACA
>NW_027397250.1:0-681 GCF_003265705.2 Callorhinus ursinus | reverse complement strand
TCTATGTGCAGTATTCCCCTAGCGCTGGAGTTCTCCCATTCTCCTTGATCGATCAACTTGGTCTTGGCTTGCTGGCTGTTTGTTCTGATCTTCTGGGGGAGGGGCCTGTTGCTGTGGTTTCCAAATGTCTTTGCCGGAGGCGGAATTGCCCTGCCCTTGTCGGTCCGGGCTAAGGAAGCTGCTCCGGTTTGTTCTCAGGAGCTTTTGTTCCCTGCAAGCTCTCGGTACAGCTTTGGAGGACCAGGGCAGAAATGGTGGCCTCCCAATCTCCACCCGGAGGAGCTGAGAACTCAGGGCCCCGCTCCTCAGTGTGTCCCCAGAGAAAAGCAGTCACCCCCGTGTCCCCGGTCTCCGGCCGCACTCCGTGCTCACCCGGCCTGTGATCGAGCATTGCTATCTCTGGCACCCGACCCCGCACGGAGTCTCCAAACCCAGCAGATCCCTGCAGTGCGTTCCCGCACCGCTCCTCCCCGGGAAGGAAGGGGAGTCTCCCCGGATCTGCTGCTTGTTGGGTCCCTGCTGGGGGAGCCGTGCCCCCACTGGGCCGCAAATCACAGTTTATGGCAACCCCGAGCTGAGAGCCCGCGACTCTGCTCCGTCTCTGCAGCCGGCTTCCCCGCTCTGATACCTGGGAGCTCTGGTGCACTCAGGCACCCCCGGTCTCTCCGTGACCCCAAGGGT
>NW_027397249.1:47447-82714 GCF_003265705.2 Callorhinus ursinus | reverse complement strand
GGGACCCTGAGAAGAGTGATTCAGAGAATCTGCTTTGTGAAAATATAAACACGTTTTTTGCATATGTACCAAACATTGATTATAAGTCCATTCCTCAGTTTGCAGTAAATAAAATATTATTTTATGCTTAGAGTGGAAGGACTAAAATCAGAAGAGAGGACAATTACTCAGTGCGCCTGCGTGGCTCAGATGGTTAGGCGTCTGCCTTTGGCTCAGGTCATGATCCCAGCGTCCTGGGATCCAGCCCCACATCAGGTTCCTGCCTCAGCAGGGAGCCTGCTTCTTCCTCTCCCTCTGCCTCTTCCCCTGCTCATGCGCTCTCTCTCTGTATCTCTGTCTCAGATGACAAAATGAAAATATGTATTAAAAAAAGAAGAAGAAGAAAATCACTCGTGTCTGGACAAAATTGTCTTGCAAATGTATCTGTATTTATGAGCCTTTTTTTTTTCTTTACGGTGCTTTTTCTCATAAGTTTCAAATGCACTCTTTTTTGCTAATATGTTTTCTATGAAAATGGTTCTTAGTCATGTAGAAATGAAAATGGAGACTCTCTAAATGAAGTTGTCATTAGACCTAAAAGTTCTAGTATTTTCAATTTATTTTCCAAAACCGATAACCAGAAAAATAAATATTTCCTTAATATCTAGGTCTAATTGAAAGTCAGAAAAATTCTTTATCTTCTCAGAGTAGGCTCGTGACGTATCTGTGCCAATTACTCTCTTTTTTTTTTCAATTCAAGGTAATTTAGCTTTAGAAAGATTTAGCTAAGACTTCATCAGGGATTCTAAAGTCCTTATACCATTCTGAACAAAATATAATAAGTTTATGGTCCTTTTAGGGAGATGAATCCTAGGAAATTGATTTCATATCAGGTATTCCTCAAGAAAAGTAAAAGGACTTGCATATGCCAGCAGAAATCAAGAAATTGTGAGGTCAGTTATAAGCTGAGTGGGTCAAAAGTTTAGTGTAGTTATTAGGAATTAAGAATTCCAAGGACAATCCCCACACTCTATACATACACAGTGGTCACTGCTATCCTGTGTTAGAACACGTCTGCCATGTAATATTTTATTTTTCACTCAAGACATTTCATAGTTTTATTGAAACAGGTTGGGGAAAAACAGCTTCTGTACAACAATTTTATTCATTGATAAATCACTTTTCAAAACTGATACCACTGTTAAATCTAACAAAATCCTCTCAAATTAATTGAACTTCCTGGGTAGATTGTTATTATTGTTCATCAGTAGTAAGTGAAGAAATAGTCTTCACTTTCTCAGGTTTGGCAGAGAAGAGACATGTCACACCCTGCATAATTTATAGGGAAGAGCACAAAAAAAATATGAGGCCACATGTTCAAAAAGCAAGTGGCTAACCTATAAAGAATTTTTTTCATCACTCTTAATTAATATCTACTAAATGCAATACAAATGACAACAGTAATTTTGTGTCATAATTTTATATATACTGAATTGTAATACACTGTTCTGTGATGTCTTCATTGGTAATAAGATTTTTTTGGCTCACTTTTCTCCAAATTTATTTTTACAGAAATTTATTCTCTTAGGAACTTCATTTTTCTGACAATGGAGTTGAAAATGTTGTTAGTCATTGCTTGCAAAAGATAAGCTGCAATCAATTTTTGCTGATTTTTAATTTTGAGAAGAGTCTTTGGATTTATGTTACTGGAGTGGTTTGGACTATATATGCATGGTGAAAACATTGGACTGAATGTCTGATACATTCTATCCAAATATAAATTTCAGTACAGGTAGATTTGATTTTTCTCCAGGAGATTCTTTTTCCCTAAAAACATTGTTTAATAAATCGATTTCAACCCATCAATTTATACATTAATCTCAACTTGCTTTTAAACATAAATTTAATTTTAATGAATCCTTTCTAATTTCTGATAATCTGTGGTCTTTATATAGAATGTGGAAGTCACTTCATGTTTCAAAACCCATTTATTCATTTCGCCACTGTGTCTTCAATGAGAAGGCAAATTGCTGTTATTTTTTTTTCTTTCTGGTTTCTGAAAGCTTATATAAAATATTTTTCCATCAGTAATATATTAATTTTTAAATATGTTAAAGATTTTTAAATTGTATACTTATTTATAAACCTGTTTGCATTGATTTTGCAGTGTTGCAGCACTTTTTAAAACTATAGATTTTGGATTATTTTATTCATTCGAATAACTTTCCGACATACTTTATTGCAACGACAATATGTGTGCTTTTCTTCTGTGATAATTTACTGACAAAGATTACTGCTTAACGGACGCCTGGGTGGCTCAGTCGGTTAGGTGTCTGCCTTCAGCCCAGCTCATGATCTCAGAGTCCTGGGATCAAGTCCCATGTATGGGCTCCTTGCTCCGCGGGGAGCCTGCTTCTCCCTCTGCTGCTCCCACTGCTTGTGCGCTCTCACTCTGACAAATAAAAATAAAATCTTAAAAAAGAAGAGAGATTACTGATTAAGCTCCATAACATTTCCATACTAGCTCTCAGGCTGGATAGTCAATAATTTTGTAAATGACCTAGGAATGGGCAGTGGGATGGAAGTCTGCCCGTGCCCCCACCATGCATCACTGGGTTGTCAGGCCGAGCTCCTTCTCTCTCCTGGCTGTGGGTCCTTCCACCATTGTTGCTTCCTCTGCAGTTGCTGCTGTCATCACTGTCCCCAGTCTGTCCCAGTCCCAACAGAGCTACTCCCTTGGGGTCCTTGGCACCTGAGCAAGATGTGTGTGTTCCTATGAGGAGGCCAGGGCGACTGCTGTGTGAGCATGCTGCCTGAGCCCGTATGTCCAGGCGATGTTGCTGGACCAAAGTCACACGCAAGTGCTGCCCCGGCTCCTCTGCTCACATGCAGACTCAGAGAGAACATTGTTAAAAATTGCAAGGTGGCAAAATTGGATCATTAAGCCACGCAGGAACCATTCTGAGTGTGGGACCCCAAGCAAGCCCACAGGTCACACACCCATGAGGCTAGCTTTGAGAAAGGTACAATGAGGAAGAAGGGAGTCTTGTCATGCACATCAGGAAAATGTGGGAATGTCTGCTGTTTTTGTCAATGGTTATCTTTGGAAATAACCTGAGGGAATGTGGAGTTGTGCAGGGATACCCGTTACAGACTCCTTATCTCTTTCAGGTACTGAATATTGGAGGAAATGAGGAGAACTGGAACATTTGTTGGCCCTGAAATACCATGGCCAAAGGGAAACCACACCGTCTCTGGACTTAGTTTGCTGGAAAGCAAGATGGAGGCACGGTCCTTGATAGTGTCAGAATATGTTGTGTTGGGGGCAGAATAACGGTTCTATATTTTTAGGTCCTTGGCTGCGACACCCCCTGCAATAAAAAATAGATTAACAGGTGGGGCACCTGGGTGGCCCAGTCAGTTAAGTGTCCAACACGGTATTGGCTCAGGTTATGATTCCCAGTGTTGTGAGATCGATTCCCTGCAGAGGGCTCCTGGTTCAGCAAGGAGTCTGCTTCTCTCCTTCTTCCTCTCCATCTGCCCCCCCCACCCCGTACTTTCTCTCTCTCTCTCTCTCTCTCTCTCTCTCTCTCTTAAATAAATAAATAAATAAATCTTAAAAAACAGATTAACAGGAAAAAAAACAAACAAAAATTTATTAACACATGATATCTCCTGTATATGGAGAGATCCCGAAAAATTGAGTGACTCCCTGAAATTGCTCATGCCATTACTTTAAAAATTACTTTCAGATAAAGACAAAAGATGTTAGGGAATGAGAAAGGCAGTTATGAGAGGTTATCAGAAAAGGCAGACTAAACCAGGGTATGGTGGTTGTGCAAATTTAACTCACTGGTTTCTCCACTGATAAGAGTTTCTAGAGATTTGTCCATCCTTCTGGGACAGAGAGGGAGACGACCTTACAGATGAAAATGCCCTTTAAAACCATCTATGTCTCTTCCAAAAGGATAACTTCTATTCTAGTTTTCCGTGTTTTTCTATGTCTACTCTTTCTTAAAAATAACCAGCCAAAAATAATCCTTATTCCCAAGAGGCATATTTTAAGGTGGAAAATTGTGTTCCCTTTCAGTGGCATCATCAAAGTTCCTCTTCTTGACATTCCTACAAAAGCAAGATTAATTCAATTTTTTATGCCTACCACCCTGGAAGTAGAGATCAAGACATCATAAGCAAAGACTGGGAAATCCAAGCTATCAGAACGATCTTCCAGACATCCTTCATTCCAGCAGTCTTCTGGCTCAGAAAAGCCATAGGCTAACTCCCACCTATTGCGTCTGCTCCTACAGGCCATTCCTTCCACCATAAGATTTTAACCTCAGAAAGAGCCACAAAGGGAGAAAACAGAGTATTCAAATCATCTGCCATTTTTTCAGTGTTGATGAGCATCTACTTCAGATAATTTGGAAAGCTGAGAAGTGATGCCTCTAAGATGTAGAATTACTCAGCTGTCTTCCACTCACATGGTCCTAGTCAATCTGAAAATTTTTGGTCAGTTGTGAGACAGTCTGTCTTTGAGATCCCCTTGAGGCCCCAAGAGAATACAGGGGAATCAGTCTTTCTTTGTCCCTATTCCCTTCTGCCTATAAAAGGCTCCCATTTTATACAATTCCTTAGACCTCCTTTGTATTTGGCAGGAGGAGTGCTCCCTCATTTAGAAATATTGAGGAAAGCAAGATTGATCTTTAAATTGACTGAGTTGTATTTTACTTAAACAGGTTTGGGAGCAGTGGTGAGATTGAAGGGACTTCAGATGGCTTTGGGGACAACCTGAAACACAGGCACGGTACCTGTGAGCCCTCTTGAGTTCTCTGTCTTTCTCACCAATTTGGAGGGTATTATGCAAGATCTTCTCAGTTCTGGGTTCTGTTCTCTTTGTGTCAAGATGTCAATTTCATTGAGTTTCCAGTCTGGAATTACCCTTTTTGAAAGTCCAGCCCAGTGCGAAATCCTCATTCTCGGGCTCCACTGGTACGGCCATTTCCCACTTTTCCTTGTCCCCAGTTCAGGCCACAGTCCTCACATTTTAGGTTTGCTGATCCCATACATTCTCCAGTCCTGAGTTCCATAGGAGCTGCTAGTGGAACATGCAGGGCCTTTGCTCGTCCAGTGTGCACTAACATTTATTGGTTACTGCTGGTGTGTTAAGGTGCACCTGTCCGTTTGTCTTGTTTTCTATAGATAAAGCTATTGTTAATGGAATCTGGGAAGCAAGAAAGAACAAAATTTGGTGGGCATGGGTTGACCATCTTAAAGCTGTTATAGCATTTCCTGCTTAACGCACAAACATCTCTGCTAAAAAAAAAAATGATCATGAAATGGGTTAGCTTGACCTTAGGTCATCTGCTTATCTCAAGAAAATGTCCATGGAACAAGGTACACTTTAAGACACACACAATCCCAAACACAGATGCATATCATTCTTAGATAATATTTTAGCCCAGCAGGACCTAAACACCTAGATAAAGGTAAATAAACAAATAAATAAAATGGAATACTTAAATTCTAAAATGTTAAAATTACCACATTTTGGGACAACCACTTAATGTCTAAGAACTGTGGTCCTGGAAGACTTAATTAGCTATATATAAAACAAAATCTTACTAAAAACAACCTGGATTTGGATAAGATAAGTGTTTCATGTTCTAAAATCTTATCTTGGCATGGAGGACATTAGGAGAAGGAAGGGAAAAATGAAGGGGGGAGAAATCAGAGGGAGAGATGAACCCTGAGGGACTATGGACTCTGAGAAACAAACAGGGTTTTAGAGGGGAGGGGGGAGAGGAGATGGGTTAGCCCAGTGACGGGTATTAAGGAGGGCACGTACTGCATGGAGCACTGGGTGTTATACAAAAACAATGGCTCGTGGATCATCACATCAAAAACTAATGATGTATTGTATGGTGACGAACATAACATAATAAAATTAAAAAATATATATATATTATATGTACATATAAAATCTATATATACAATTTGAAAACAAAACAACCAAAAAAAATAAAAACTTATCTTGCTCACCATCAGATTGTGGGCTCAAAAAATGGCCAGACAGAAGTGTGGGCTGAACCCATTTATAGCTAGATATGGGTAGACAGAAATGTGGATATTACAGTTAATGGCAGTACCAAACTGTTGCCAGCCCTCAGGGAAATTTCTATGGCCTTTATGTGAAATGTTCCAATTAGGTCATTGGAAGACCTGCACTTGAAGGTAAGGGTTATCACATTAAGCAAACAGGGTGGGATACCTATTTTTTAGTGGGATGCAAAAACCTCTAACATGTTTCAAGATTCCAAATTAGATTTATTTGAGAGACTTGTTGCAAAAGTTTCATGAAAAATTAGAGACACAAGACTACCTAAAATGAAAGAGTATAAGACCAATGCATCTCCTACTGCTCTCCTTTGTCTAAATTGCATGAGTGTAAACAAAACTTCACCAAGTCAGTGGTCTCACAGACACCCCCATATCTATTTTTGAGGAAGGCCCCTGCCAGAGTTTATGAGACTCTTAGTACTTCTCTGATAGACTGTCTCATTATTCTATTTAATAGCTTATAGAAACTAACAGTTAAATTAAGAAAATGTCTTGCCAAACTCTAGTTGGTCCTGGAGGTCCATTCTTTACTTAAACCCAACTCAGAGCCTGTAGATGGAATCCTGGAAAACTGGCAGAACCCAACAAAGGGTGAGAAGTTTTACCAGGGTCAACATTCCCAGATCTCTGTCTGCAATACCCATTCGAGACTAGAAAATGAAATATGTCTTGCACCCTCTTTGGTAATATCTCTTCAGTCCATGGATTTGTTTGGTGCTGACAGAAATATGTCCTGTTTGCACAGCTGAAAACTGACAAGACATTTAAAGGGATTTGTAAGGAGCAATGTAAACAGAACGTTTCCATATCAAAAGCTTTATTCAAAACCAAAATGAAGTTTTCTTAGTCTTCCTTCCAATCTAAAATGAGACTCCAAACCCAGAGCAAGAGGAAAATCTTCTGCATTTCTGAAAAGGATTTTGGAAGCATTCCAAATGCAAGGAGCTCTAAATACAGAACATAAAACCCTTTTGATTTCCATTTGAGTTGGAGATCTTCTCCTTATAATATATATAAAATGAGATAATCTAGTTGGATCTATTGGATCAAACTATGGTGTCATTTGGGCTGCAACCCAGATTTTTAGAAATTGAGAGCAAATGTGCTTATTGGACAAATATTTTCAAAACTACGAATACAGCTCTAGCGGTAGTGCAAAGTCCACCTATTATTTTTTATCAATCCCAAATCCTCCCTTACTTATCTCAAAACACTTTTAAGTATGGTTCAAAAAAAAAAAAATCTGACCTGAGGAAACCAAAGTCTTTCTGGAAGAGCTTACATTTTTTCCCTGTGTCTTTGAGATAAAATTGTTCTATCGATCCCTCCAGGAAATTTTATCTAGCTCATGTCTTTAAAATACCAAGCTCAGGGTGAAAATTCTTTTTTTTTTTTAAGATTTTATTTATTTGACAAAGGGAGACACAGCGAGAGAGGGAACACAAGCAGGAGGAGGGGGGAGGGAAGAGCAAGCTCCCCGTGGAGCAGGGAGCCTGATGGGGCTCCATCCCAGGACCCAGGTACCATGACCTGAGGTGGAAGGCAGATGCTTAATGACTGAGCCACCCAGGCGCCCTATTTAATTGGTTTAAAGAAAACTAAGCATATAAATGAATTAAACGATTCCTGAATTTCACAAGAATATAATAGAAATCGATCAAAATGCCTTTCATACATAATATAACATATGGTACCTGAAAGCTAGTTTATAATTGGTGGCTTGATTAGAACAGACATTTGTTTAGAGTTATCAACCTTGAACAGAATGAAGACATGCAAGTTTTTTTTTTTTAACCTGGGTTTATGAGTCAAATATTTAATTTTATCTGTAAGGAAATTTGTCAGTAAAGAAAATGACACGGCATCATACATTTTTATAAGTAATCTAAAATAATTGTTGAGAACAAGGAAATTAAATAAATATAAGTGAGAAAAAGGGTTTAGTACATTTTAATATTTTTTTGGTAACAGTTTTGCTAGGTTAAATTAAATCATGTATAGTTAGTAAAGAACTAGATCATTTCAAAATGAGATATAATACTGAAACATTAATTACTATAAACATGGATTGATTCTCTTCAGGCTTTCTTTTACAGAGGAACTAGTCATGTTTGGAGCAGTTCGCAAACATGTGTTGTGCCATGATGAGAAAGGTACTATTAGAAAGCATAAGTTTCCAAAATTACCAAATGTTTTAAAAAACTTTCCAAATCCCCAGAATGCTATTGTTAAAGACAGTTTACAATTGCTTCATTGCCTGTTTTCACTTGAAATAAAGGTTGTTAAGGGTTAAGAATTCTAATAAATGCAATCAAAGCTACTAGGAAGTATAAGAGAATCACCTCTGTATATAAGAAAAAGTTTAAAAGTTGTTAGAAAAAATAGAAGGTATGGGCAAGCATTTTTGTTTAGGGAAAAAAAAAAAAAGTACTTTTGTCCTAAAGTGAAACTGTTTATTTCAGAATTGGGTAGAAGAGACAACATAGGAAAAATATTGTAGATGTTTTCTCAAAAAGTAATCTTGGGAAAAGACTTTTATGCACTGTAAAGCTGGATAACATTGATTCCTTTGTTACAAGGGTTTTAAAAATAACCTTTAATATCAATAGTGTACTTATGTAAAATTAAACCCAGCCTTCCTTTTATCTGCTGAAAGGACAATTTTTATGATCTGCTCTTAATAAGAAATTGTAGAACAAAAATAAAAGGGATTGTATAACTATTTAACTTTCTGTATTTCATTGCAAAGTCTTTGTCACCATTGTTAAGTGGAAAACTAAGTATTATTTCACAGTGATCTATGATCCTATTCTACCAAATGTTTTAAAACCTTTTGGTTTTCTTGACAAACTTCCCAAAAATCAAATTCTAAATAAAATCTTTTTGACCTTGAACTAACTTGTATTTATCAGAGTGTCTGATAGGTCTCAAGATATTTTTTGTTCTCATTATTTAAAAAAAAGGAGTGGGATGAAGTTAAACTAATTAGGTTCATTTGATATGTTAAATTTCAAGGCAAATATACTGTTATATAAAAAGCAATACTCAGTTTTCATTATGTTGGGTTTCTGTAGTGTATAAGTGTTCAAAAATTGTATGAAATTCCTAGAAATCTGGTATGTCTTGGTATACTGTTATCAGTTACAATTCCAGCTATCTTCAAAGGTTGGATATTACTAAAATAATCAAATTTCACTCTCAGTTTCACTCTAATAATTCTTACCAGATCTTTAATCATTGTCATTTAGAGAGTTACCGTTTTGCTCAGATGCTTTTGCAACACGTTACTGCCAAAAGGACTCATCCTCAAGGAAACTCATGGAAAGAACTCTGACAAGTACCAGTTTTGATAAACTTTAAGATCACAAAACAACTATTAAGAATTTCCAGAACTAATAGAAAAACAGGATTCAAGAGGAATATGTATTAATTAAATCAGATTGAATAAGTTGAGGAGAAGGCTTATAGGTTTATCACATTTTTTTATTTTTTTTTTTAAGATTTTATTTATTTGACAGAGACACAGTGAGAGAGGGAACACAAGCAGGGGGAGTGGGAGAGGGAGAAGCGGGCTTCCCGCGGAGCGGGGAGCCCGATGCGGGGCTCGATCCCAGGACCCCGGGATCATGACCTGAGCCGAAGGCAGACGCTTAAGGACTGAGCCACCGAAGCGCCCCACATTTTTTTGAAATCATTGCTGGTTCCTTATAGTTCTGTTTCTCCAGATTTAAGGAAAACTTGTCTTTTATACTATGCATAACTTAGAGTTATTTGTAAAGTATACCTTTTTTTTTTTTAAATATTTTATTTATTTATTTGACATAGAGAGAGAGAGAGACAGAATGAGCACAAGCAGGGGGAGTGGCAGGCAGAGGCAGAGGGAGAAGCAGGCTCCCCACAGAGAAGGGGGAGTCCAATGCGGGACTCGATCCCGGGACTCCGGGATCATGACCTGAGCCGAAGGCAGTAGCTTAACCAACTGAGCCACCCAGGCGCCCTAAAGTATACCTTTTTAAACAAAGAAGAAATACTATTTTTTTCTCCTTTTCTGACCCCGCCAAAATGGAAAATGGTTGCATATTTTCTTCATGGCAATGTAGCTACTTAGTCGCATAAGTTGAGTAAGAATTTGTTCTCCTTGGAACAGGACACACTTAGAAAAATTGATTCCATTTCCAAAGCTTTGACTGGCATGGTATTGGTAGGCACAACCTGATGGCAAATCCATTGTTTGGCTTCTTCGAATCAGAGGTCTTAAAGGTTCCAGGGGAGATTCCTTATGAAAAGGTCCAGCAATGCTGCCTTACAAAGACCATAGAGGGTCAAGCACTGCTCTTGCTGGACTTAAATAAATACTCAGGCCACATTTTAAGCATAAAAAATGAGTTTTACTGTGAATATCTGAGAGAAAAGTGGAATAATTATAAAGAGAACATTATGTTTACACCTCTGTAGATATTATACTCCCATCCTGTTAAAGGTCTTTGAAGTTTGTCATATACCTTTAAACTGGACTTGATCCAGATTTCTTCTAGTTGCTCGGGTATTTGGCTAGGACTGCACAAAGTAACATTTCCAATTTGTTGCCACCCTTTCGATTTGAAATTACTAAGAACAAAGACGCCCTTAAATCTTTGAGACTAGAAACTTAGGTGTGTATATTTCACCGCTAAAGGAAGTTTCACTAGATACCTTGTCCAGTGCAAAGACTGGAAACCTACAAGTTATACTGACTAGCAAGAGACCTTGCTGACATCAATGTAAACGACTTCCTGCCAAGACCCTGGGAGACTTCACACTTTAACTAAACATGAAACCCTTCCTTCTCCTTCTTGTTGCTCTTGTTGTTTTGTTGCCCTTCTCCTCTCCCTCCTCTCTCCTCCTCCTCCCCTCCCCCTCCCCCTTCCTCTCCTTCTTCCTCTTCTTCCTCTTTCTCTTCCTCTTCTCCTTCTCCTTCTCCTTCTTTTACATTTATTCTGTCATTGGCTTGGAAGAATTATGCCAACATCAATATCTCCCAGGCCAGTGCTAGGGGGTAATGTTCAGACTATTATATTGTCATCAAAATGTTTGATCTGTTCATAGTACTACAGACACTCTGTCTTTGGTTAACAACTTCAAACCCAGGGAATCTTACACCCAGGCTTTTCACAAAGAAAGGAACACAGGGCACGTACACCCAGAATAAAACCACCTGTGTGGTCTGCAGACCCAGAAATTGTACTGGACGCCATGGCTGTCTCTTTTCCAGTCCTGAGCCATGAACTCACATGGGACTTGGCAGGAAATATTCACGATTCAAAATAAGCTTTCTTTGTTAGATCATTGTCCTCTAGCTATGAATAAATGTAAACGAGGCTATAATCAGGAGCCTCTCCATAACACTTGAAAATATCAGAGAATCTGCTGCTGAGACAATAGCTGCCAGACAAACCTCCTTAGGCTCTCTGGCCAAAGTTGTTCTCCATAAGATAGTTCTGGATTATCTTTTAGCAGAGCAGGGAGGTGTATGTGCTGTGGCCAACACCTGCTGGTGCACCTGAGTTAACACATCCTGGAAAGTTGAAATTCAGTTACATGAGATCACAGAGCAAAACACTTGGCTTAAAAAGTGATTCCTTCAGAGGGTGCCTTCCATGACATTGGATTTTGATTGGTTTTGGCCTTTGGAACCATGGCTCTGAAATGCATTCTCAGCATGCAGAATCATGCCGCTAATAATAATAATACAGTAATATCCTTGGTATGCTATATTCTCTCAAAAGCTTTAAATGCGTGCCCACAGCTGCTAACCACCAAATAAATGATCTCCCTAAGAGTGTAAAGCAGGAAAAGTTAGGGAGAGAATGAATAACTCAAAAAAAAATGTGACCCTGAAGCTCTGACCAGTAAATACCATAGAGATTCAGCAAAAAATTGTCATGATCTGTGAATACCACCAGAGGATCAGCTAAAAGGGTGAGAACTTTCGAGCAGTACCTGGAAATGGCACTTGGATGTTGATCACATCTGTCAGTTAAGCTGAGCATCTTTAAAAAGAGACAATAGGCACCAAATGCAGTCACTTGTGCTAATTCCCATGTCAACAAAGCAACACTTAATACCCTGATTTGTAGGAATGTAATCTTAAACCGGTCAAAGTGGAATTTCCTGGTTATCACTATTGAGGTTAGCCACCTGATCGATGCATTCTATTCCCATAAAGGATGATGGGGTCATCTGTTCTTTCCTTATTTCAGTCCCCTTCTTCCAAAAATGTTTCCCATTTTGCACAACACTTTGGAGCTCCTTTTAATTTTCTAGATGGGATGCTGCCCAATTAATTCATAAATAATTGAAGAAACTCAATTTGGTCACTATGTTGAATTCTGTTTTGTAACAGAGACACTTTGACATTTGAGCCTTAATCAAAATCCTTTTGTCTCATTTAAGCAAAGCCAAACAACCATGAAATCATCTTAATTTTGTCTCCTAATCATTTTTATTTTGTCTCCTAAATATTTTTTAGTTCCCCTTTTTCTCCTCAGCCCCTGCCATTACTGTCTTAAATTTTCATAGAGTGTTCTAGGTAAGTCTCAATGGTATTTGGGATCTGATTCTATAAACCAGGGCTCTATATCATTTTTCCATTTTGGCTCACCAGTCATCCTGGTGAGCCAAAATAACACACTATTTTCACCATTTATTTATGTTATCTCTGGGACTTTTGAATTCTGATCCTTGGGGCGCCTGGGTGGCTGAGATGGTTAAGCATCTGCCTTCGGCTCAGGTCATGATCCTGGGATCAAGCCCCGCATCGGGCTCCCTGCTCAGTGGGGGGCCTGGTTCTCCCCTCCCTCTGCTTCTCCCCCTGCTCACGTTCTCTCTCTGTATCTCTGTGACTTGAATGAATTAAAAAAAAAAAAAAGAATTCTGATCCTCTGTCAGGTTTCTCTCTTACATGGGTACTAAATTATTTCATTCAGAATAGCATTTTTAATGTATTTTGATAACTAAGAGTAAGCGCATGAAGTTTGTTTTCTTCCTATACTATTTGGAATAAACCACAGGCAATACAGGGACAAAGTATCACTCTCCTCAACAACATGCAAATGAAACCTACAAACCTAGGGTATGGGTTACCCTACAGAAAAAAAAACACTCAGTTTCTTAAATAAATAATACCTATTTTTAATTAGTAGGATAATATAGACAAAAAGAGCCTTAAAAATATTTAATTAGATGGACTTCTTTTGGACTAGAATTTTTACACATAACAATATTTGAAATCTTTGGGTGCATCTCGGTGGCTCAGTGGTTAATCGTCTGCCTTCGGCTCAGATCGTGATCCCAGGGTCCTGGGATTGAGCCCCGCATCGGGCTCCCTGCTCCACGGGAAGCCTGCTTCCTCCTCTCCCACTCCCCCTGCTTGTGTTCTTTCTCTAGCTGTGTCTCTCTCTGTCAAATAAATAAGATCTTAAAAAAAAAAAACCCACAACATTTGAAATTTTAACATTAAATATTTTATGAAACTAAGTAATGATAGAGAATGTATCATGGTAAAATAATCATGTTTACAGAGGCTTACATTGTTAGAGACAGTTATCGAAGGATTTACAGATGCAAGGATGTGATGTATTAGACTTACTTTAACATGTGCACTGGGTAGCGGGTTATTGGAGTATATAGAACCATATTCTCTTTGTGATGATAATTCTTGAAAATGTGTGATTGATGCATGAAGTTCATCATGATATCCCTCCAATTCACATTGCAACGAATACCCTCAAAAGAAATCTAAGACAAATGAGGCTTTGATTCAGAATTCCCTAATTTTCATAGAGTACATGAAGATGAATTACAATTATATATCCTACCCTCTGTATTCTACCTTGCCATCTAAAAAAATAATACAATTACTTTACATCCTCTTTCATAAAGTTCCAGGGGGAAAATTGTCCCTATATAATTACTGCAAATTTCTTCATGAATTTATATTTAAGAAATGTGTAAATTTTGCTACAATTGTCATTTTAGAAAACTAGAATTTATAACTGTTTAGGACCCTTCATTTTTCTGTATTAGTTGTGTGTCCCCCTATAAGTATCTGAACATTTTTATGGTTTTCTGGTTAAATCCAACCATATTCCAAGTTACTTATACCATAAGCCAATATTGATTTTTGCTTATTTTCTAAAATTTAATATCTCATCTGTTGCAGGAATGTTTACCACGATATACATGACCACTGCTTCCAGGAAGATATTGAGCAAAATACGCTACTTGGCATTAAACATACTGATTATCACATGGATAAGGAGTATTGACAGTGTTTTATGTTTCATGCAAAATGGCTACGGAATTTCCTCTGCTATAGACTTCTCCCCCCTGCATTACCAAACACTTTTTTGTCACGTTTTGTTGTCGTTGTTGTTTTTAGTGCTCTGTAGGAATTTATGTTTTTTTTTTTTTAAATATTTGTCCCCATTGGATAATGTTATAGTTTTTCTCTAATTTAGAATTATTATTGACTCCTCTCCTTCTCTTATTTCTTATATCCAATTCACCAGTAAACCTGTAGGCTGTATCTTTAAAAAATGTTCCATATATGCCCACTTCTCAACAGCTCGGATGCAGACCCTTGAGATCAGCTGCTATTGTCTCTTGGTTTGGTACCATGAAAACTTTTTAACTGTTTCTCCAAATTTCTTTCTTTTTTTTGTTTAAGATTTTATTTGTTTGAGAGAGAGAGAAGGCATGAGTGGGGGGGGGAGTCAGAGAGAGGGCAAAGCTGACTCCCTGCTGAGCAGGGAGCCTGATGTGGGGCTCTATCCCAGGACCTTGAGATCATAACCTGAACCAAAGGCAGACACTTAACCGACCGAGCCACCAAGTGCCCCCTAATTGCACTAAATTCTTATATGTCAAAATTATTCTGAATGTATATGGAATAAGTGTTCTAATCAAGTCATTGGGTATCAGAATGGATAAAACATCAAAATCCATCTGTATGCTGCTTATAAGAGACTCATTTTAGATGTAAAGCTACCTCCAGATTGAAAGTGAGTGGATGGAGAACAATTGACCATGCTAACGGATGTGACAAGAAATTCAGAGTAGCCATATTTATATCAGACAAAGAAGATTTTTTAAAAAGATTTTACTTACTTGACAGGGAGAGACACAGTGGGAGAGGGAACACAAACAGAGGGAGTGGGAGAGGTAGAAGCAGGCCTCCCACGGAGCAGGGAGCCCAATGAGGGGCTCGATCCCAGGACCCTGGGATCATGACCTGAGCCGCAGGCAGACGTTTAACGACTGAGCCACCCAGGCGCCACTGGACAAACTAGATTTTAAACCAAAGATAACAAAAGATGAATAAGGGCACTCTAACATAATTAAGGGGTCTACCCAACAAGAAGATCTAACAATTGCAAATATTTTTCAAATTCTTTGAAAGACACAACTTGACAAACTCATTAAAAAGAATGAGTTTATAGAGAAGTAGCATCCTTCTTTCATCAAGAAGAATGAATTTATAGAGAAATTCTATATCCATTGAATAATTTGAATCAATAATAAATAACCTTTCAAAACAGAAACCAGGTGGGTTCACTGGTGAATTCTATTAAACTTTAAAGGAACCACTTTTATTAATTATCTACAATTCCTTTCAGAGCATAAAAGGAATTGAAATATTTCTGATTCCTTCTATGATATCACCATTACCCTATTATAATTCCAACAATGATATAAAAAAATACACATCAGTGTCTCTTATGAACATAGATGCAAACGTCCTCAAAAGAAAAAAACATTACAAATTGAGTGCAACAATGCATAAAAAGAATTATACACCACAATGAAGTAGATTTATTCAGTTTATGTAAGATTGATTCAACACTCCAAAATCATTTAATGCAATTCATTACATCAACTGACTAAATAAGAAAAAAAAAACCATGTCCATATCAAATACCCAAAAAGCATTTTACAACATCTGATGCCCACTCAAAATTGGAACTCTCAGTAAACTAGGAATAGAAGTACTAGCTCGACTTGACAAAAAAAAAAAAAAACCCAAAAACCTACAAGAAACCTACTGCCAAATTTATAGTTAATGGTGGGAAACTAGAAGCTTTCACACTAAGTTCAGGAGCAAGGCAAGTATGTTCCCTCGCCCTATTCCTTTTCAACATTGTGCTGAAAATACTAGCAAAATCAACTAGACAAGCAAAGAAAATGCAATGTATATAAGTTGAGAAGAAAAAATTTAAAAAACCTTTGTTGATACATGAGCTATTTATTGGGTAGAAAATCCAAGAGAGTTGACAAAAGCACTCTTGAAATATGAAGTGACTTAGCAAATTTGCAAGACGAAATTTTAATATGCAAACTGCAACACTGCCCTAAATACCATCAATGAACAAGTGTAACATGAAATTGAAAATAGAATATTGTTTACATTAGTACAAGGGGAAAAAAAAGTAGAGAAAAATGAAAGAGGAAAAAAAGGGCAGAAGGAAGGGAGGGGGGAAGGAAGAAAAAGAAGGAATGAAAGAAAGGAAGAAAGAAGAAAGAAAGGAAGAAAAGGAGGAAAGAAAGAAAAGGAGGAAAGAAGGAAGGAAAAAGAAAGAGAACGAAAAATTGTTAGGTGCAAATGTAATAAAATATATGCCAGATCTATATGGAAAAAACTACAAAATTCTGATGAATGCAATTAAAGAAGAACTAAATAAATGATTAGATATTCCATGATCATGAATAGGAAGACTTAATGCTGTCAAGATGTTGGTTCTACTTATTTTGATTTATAGATTTAATGAAATCCCAATCAAAATTCCATCAAGTTATTTGGTGGACATTGACAAAGTGATTATAAAACTTACGTGGGAGGAAAAAAGACCTAGAGTAGCCAACACAATATTGAAAATGAAGAAAGATGAAAGAAGGATGCTACCCAATTTCAAGATTTTCTCCAAAGCTGCAGCAATCATGACTGGTGGTCTAGTGTAAGACCAGATAAAAAATAAATGGCAAAAAATAGAGAACCCAGAAAAACACCCACATAAATATAGTTAACTGATCTTTGTCAAGGAAACAAAGACAACACAATGAAGGAAATATTGTCTTTCCAAAATGATGCTGGAACAACTGGACATCCTGATGCAAATGAATCAGTCAGTCAGTCAATCAGTCAATCAATCTAGACAAGTACTTTATATGCTCCACCAAAATTAGCTCAAAATGCATCGCAGACCTAAATGTACAATGTAACACTACAAAGTTCCTTGATAACATAGGAGAAAGCCAGATGATATTGAGTATGAACATGACCATTAGATACAAGGCCAACACATAACTTATCTTTTAAAGATTTGTTTTTAAGAGGGTACCTGTGTGGCTCAGTTAGTGAAGTGTCTTGTGTTTGGCACAGGTCATGAACCAGGGTCCTGGGTTCAACCGAGGGAAGGTTCCCTGCTACTCCCTCTGCCTGCTGCTCCCCCTATGTGTGCTTTCCCACTCCCTCGCTCTGTCAAATAAATAAATAAAACTTTAAAAAACGTTTTTTTTAAAGAAATCTCTACACCCAACATGGGGCTCAAACTTACAACCCTGAGATCAAGTGTCATGGACTTCACTGACTGAGACAGATATGTGTCCTGAGGCAGAACTTATAAAAAATTGATAAGCTGCAATTTATTAAAATTAAAATCTTATGACCTATGAAAAAAACCAAAAGTGAGCAGCAAGCCCAAGACTCAGAAAAGCTTGCAAAAAAGGATATCTATCTAAAAGAGACATCTGATAAAATATTGTTTCCTAAATAAACAAAGAACTCTTGAAATCAACAATGAGGAAAATAACTTAAGAAAACAGACTAAAGACCATAATAGACAAGTCATTAAAGAAGATAAACAAGTGGCAAATAAGCATATAAAACAATGCTTCACATTATATGTCATCAGTTACATGCAAATTAAAACAGATATACGATATTACTACATACCTGTTTGAACGGTCAAAATCTAAGAAGCAACAAGACGAAATGCTGGTGAAGATGTGTCACAATGGAAGCAATCTTTTGTTAGTGGCAGGGTTGCAAAATGATACAACCACTTTGGAAGATAGTTCGACAGTTTCTTAATAAGATATGTTATCAATCCATGATAAGGCATGAAGACACTTCATATGCATATTCTTAAGTGAAGGAAGCCTGAAAACACTACATACTGTGTAATTCCAACTATAAAATATTCTGGAAAGAGCAGAGCTATGGAGACATTAAAAGTTCAGTAACTTGCCAGGGACGTGGGTTGGGGAGGCATGAATTGGCCGAGCACAGAGGAGTTTAAAGTCAGTAAAACTACTTGCATGGTACTATCATGACAAATACAAGAAGTCTGCATAATCTGGGAGAGATGGTGGTTTCTTTTTTTTTTTTTCAGATACCTATTTTTTTGACACTATCAACAACAACAAAATAATCACCAGGCTTACAAAGAAGTAGGAGAACCTAGTCCACACATTGAAACAATACACATTGACAGAAACTGTCCCTGAGGAAACACAGGGGTAATAATTGCCAGACAAAAAAGTTTAAGCTGGCTTTAATATGATCAAATAAGTAAATAAAACACAGACAAATAACTAAAAAGAATTTTGTTTAAAAAATCATGTAAATAAAATGGGAATAAATCAAAGCGATGTGAATTCTAAAAAAAAAAAAAAAGCAATCAGAATTCTAAAGCAGAAAAGTACGAAAACTACAATGAGAAACTTACTAGGGAGATGCAATGGAATGTATGAACAGTCAGGAAAAAACTGCACTAACGAAAAGGAAGGCAGCGCCATATTTGTAGACGCTGAGGAGCAGAAAGACAAAAGAATGAGGAAAACGAGGCTAGCGATGGCATAAGGGGAACTTCAGTAAGTGGAACAATATATGCATTATAGGAGTCCTGGAAGGAGATGAAAGGGAAAGAGGCGGAGAGATCATTTGAATAAAAAATGGCTAAATCTTCTCAAAATTAATTAAAGACGTCAATAGACAATCCAAGAAACTCAACAAACTCCACGTAGGATAACCTCAAGGAGAACAACAGAAAGACACAATCAAATTATCAAAAGATGAAAAAAATATTGAAAGCAGCAAGAAATCAGTAACTTGTCATGTATAAGAGAGTGTCAGTAAGATTATACTCTGAGTTCTCAGGAGAAATTGAGAACCTAACACAGTGATAAATATATTCAAAGTGATGATAGAATAAAAACTGTTAACTGAAAATGTTATAACCGGAAAATTTTCCTTCAAGAAAAAAAAGAAAAAAAAGACATTTTCTGGTACATAAAAGCAGTGAAATCTTATTATTACTAGACCTGTCTTACAGGAAATGTCAAAGGGAGACCTTCAGGTTGAAAAAAAATGATGTTATAAGGTAACTTGGAGCTATATGAAATTTTAAAGTTCTCCAGTAAGTTAAACACATGGGAAAATATAAAAATCCATATTACTGTAATATTGAATTGTAAACTTAATTTTAATTTTCTAAGGAAATAAGAAGACACATATATGAGAATAATATTAGTTTGTACATGAGATATAATTAATTAGAGATAACAATACCCTAAGGTGAGGAGGAAATATGTATACTAATAGAGTTTATATATGTGATTAAAGTTAAGAACAAAACAGATGAGTACAGGGGAAGGGGGTGGGGGAAGAGAGATGGAAGCACACCATAGAAGAGTCTTAACTAGAGTTAACAAACTGAGGGCTGATGGAGCGAGGTGGGTGTGGGGGATGAGCTAAATGGGTGATGGGCGTTAAGGAGGCGCTTGTTTTGATGGGCACTGAGTGTTATGTGTAAGTGCTGAATCACTAAATTTTACTCCTGAAACAAATATTACCCTATAAGTTAACTAACTAGAATTTAAATAAATACTTAAACAAAATTTAAGTATAAATTCGAATTAAATTTTTAAATTTTAATGTTATATGTAATCCCCATGACAACCATAAAGAAAATCTCTATAGAGTATATAAAAAAAGAAATGAAAGGGAATCAAACTATGCCACTACAAAATAAAATCAACTACACACAGACAAAAAGCAGTACTGGGGAATTTAAGAAACAAATAAGTTATAAGACATACAGAAAACAAATGGGAAAATGGCAAAATGTATTCCATATTTGTTAGAAATTGCTGTAAACGTAACTGAATTAAATATCCGAATTTTGCCATACATTGTCAGAATACATATATATATATATAAATATAAATTGGCAGGCTCTCTACAAGACATTGAACTTATATTTAAAAGGATCAGTAGCATGAAAATAAAAGGATATAAAAAAAAGGTAATCCATGCAAAGCATAGCCAGAAAAATATGGAGTTGTACTAATATCAGACAAAGTGGACATTAAGTGAAAAATATTCATAATAAATAAAGACATTATATATTATTTACAGTTTAATTTGACCTAAGGAGACAATTATAAGCATATATGCACCAAATATCAGATTCTCATAACACAGAATGCAAATATTGAAAGAACTGAATGGAAAACTAGTTGGAGACTATTCTTCAATACTAGTGGGAAATTTCAGTATCCATCTTTCAATAATACACCTAACAACCAGAGAGAAGTAAATTAAAAAAAAAGGGGGGTCGTCTTTTAAAACATAAACTAATCAGTCTTAACAGATATACACTTCCCTAAACATCTGAACATGCAATTTTCTTAATTCATATGGACCAGTTTCCAGGATTGACCATATGTTAGGCCATGAAATAAGTTGTAATAAGTTTAAAATGTTGAAACATTTAAAGTATCTTTTCTGATAAAAATGTAATGAAGCTTAGCAATGAATAACAGAAGAAAAACTAGAATCATAGTTATATGGAAATTAAACAATACCCTATTAAAAAGTAAGAGGTTTAAGAAATCACAATGGATATTAAAAAACAACGTGAAGAATATGAAAACAGAAACAAAGATACTGAAAGCTATGAAGTTCAAATAAAGCAGTGCTAAGGAAGAATTAATTGCAGTAAACATTTACATCTAAAAAACAAGAAAGAGGGCACATGATATGATGAGCACTGGGATATTATACTCAACTAATGAAACATTGAACATTATATCAAATACTATGATGTACTATACCTTGGCTAATTGAATTTAAATACTACTTATACTGAAAAAGATAAAATAAGAAATAAAAAAGCTCTCAAATCAAAAAAATAATGTTTACCTTAATCAACCAGAAAAAGAAAAAAAAGTTAAAGCCAAAGTTAATGAAAGGGAAGAAATAATTAACATTAGAGCAGAGATAATTAATAAGAGCATAGAAAAAGCAGTAAAGAAAAACATCAAAACTAAAGTGGAGTTATTTGAAAATTGACAAAATTTTAGCCACATTAACCAAGAAAAAAAAAAAGGCAGGAGGCTCAAAATATCAATATCAGCAATGAGAGTGGTACATCATTGTAAATTTTATAGATATAAAACAATTATGAATGAACATATATTATCAAGTTGGATAACCAAGAATAAATGGACAAATTCTTAGAAACAAGCATGCTACCAAGACTGAGTTATGAAGAAATACAAAATTTGAGTAGACCTGTAACTAGTAAGGAACTTGATTATGTAATTAAATCCAAACAACGAAGGAAGTCTTTGGGCCAATGACTTCACTGGTGAATTTTTCCTAGTGTACAGAAACAAATTAACACCAATTCCTTTTCAAACTCTTGCAAAAACCAGAAGAGAAGAGAATACATACTAACTCATTCTATGAAGCCAACATTGTCCTGGTACCAAAGCCAGAAACAATATTGGTCTGGATATCAGTCTTTATATAAACTTTTCATAAAATACTGGCACTCTGAATTCATCAGTACATGAAAAGTATGATACACTATGACCTAGTTGGATTTAATCCTGGAATGCCAGGATTGTTCAACATAGGAGAGTAAATATATATAATGCACCACATTATATTCAGTAACAGAAGAGAGGAATCTTCATGCACCAAAACAACTTTGAAAAAGAATAAGATGGGAAGACTCAGAGTTCCTGTTTTGAAAACTAAATATAAAGCAATAGTAAACAAAACAGAGTGGTATGCCAATAGCCAAGGTCATCTTCACAATCCCAGATTTCAAACTACAACAAAACTAAATTAATAATAATAATAATAATAATAATAATAATAAATATGGTGCTGGCACAGAAACTGACACATAGATCAATACAACAAAATAGCTCAGAAATAAACCCACACTTATATGGTTTTATTTATAGGTTTTGTTTTCATTTAAGGTTGAGATACTTCTGCAAATGCTTAAGATAATTTTGATTAGAATTAATAAAAACAATTTTAATAAACTGTTAGAATAAACAGTTGATATAGTCAAGCATTTAATTAACCATGGAAATTCAAAGGGAAAATTTATTTGAATAAAATTGATTTTAAAATATATATTTTTACATATTTCATTTTATATTAGATATACAATTAAAAGTAAAAAGATAAAAAAGATTGCTTACATCCTTGTGTACCTAAAAAAACCATGAAGCTCTCTTTAAACCTAAAACAAAAATTATAGAATTCTTGAAAGAATTGGTGTTGTACCTTATAATCTATGGTGAAATAGTAGTAAATATGGTGGAACTGATATTCTAATCAAAGGCTGATATTATCTATGAGCATCTATGAACTTCTTTTCTGGATTTACGGTAAGTAAAACTAAGGTGTACACTCAATGATACTATATTCATGAAAATATGGTCACTTTAAAAATAATAATTCTGACAAAATATATACTAAATATGTGAATGCAAATGGAACAGGAAAATGTGAGAATTTTTCTGAAATAAGGCATTTTTAGAAAAATAATTTAATTTGAAGCGAACATATTACCCACTGAGAAAGGAAAGGTGCATTGAGTCCAGAGCCTGTAATGGACCCCATGCAGATGGGGGAGTTTTCTGCTACATAAAGAATGCTTTAGTATGGCATATGTAGCATAAATTTTATTTTACAGAAGTAGAGCTGTTTTCATGCATGCATGTGATGTGATCACATAGCTATTGATCCTATTGGGCTAATTCTTTCGGCATTGTAGATTACTGACTGGACTGAAATCATTCCCAATTTGAGGTTGTCAGTTCACGAAATGAGTGATGTAAACAATGTAACTGTTGGTCAGTTTTGGAAGTAGAAGATTTTAACTGGAATCTGAGTGCCCATAGCTGCACTGTTTACAAGAGAAAACAGTTGAGGAGCTAATTCATAACCGTGCTCTCTGGATGGGAAGGAAATGAGGGTCTTTGTAAGAGACAGGGTTGTGTCATATTGGGATAGGGTTTAGATGGGCTCACATGAAATTCAATGAATAAAGCTAGCATGTAGGGGTCCAAATCATCAATAGTGATTGTAGATAATAAGCATTTCCTGTTTCTTTCCTGGATTTGGGGTAGGGGCTATTTTGCCAATGAGCAAAAGTGCTTAAACGTTTTCCAGGATAAACATTACTGCTTATGCAGGGTTTTTCCTTCTATGCAACTGTCATTTCTAATCAAATGATTTCTTGCCTATATTTTATTCAAAAGGATAAGATGGAATTTACAATAATAGTCAAAAGTAATGACTAAATCTATCTGTGTATAGAGGGAATATTTTCTGAATGTAAATGACACCTTCTAGAAATAATTCAGTCATTCATAGGGATAGTGATTCGTTATGATGACTTCTTAACACAAATTGTGCCAAACTGTGTTAACTATTGCATTTAAAAATAAAATTTTCTTTGCCCGTCACTAACTTTCCAGTGCAACAATAATTACATCTGTGATAGCAACTTAGGACGCTTTGTGAAAATCAGTTAGTGCTTTGAAACTTTTGGGGAACAGTGTCCCTGAGAAATCCAAGGGTGACAAGTGTGTGGATAAAAGTGTATGATGGTAACTATGTTGATTTTAGTATCCATGATGAAGATGGCAAAAAAGATCACAGCCACTGTTCACTGGTCACTCATGCAAATCGCATTTGACAAATCCCGTACAAATTATCCCATTCAGTCTTGTAATTACTCTTCTTTTCTTTTCAGACTTATTTGGGTATAATGGGGGCTCCTGGGTGGCTCAGATGGTATAGCATCTGCCTTCGGCTCGGGTCATGATCCCTGGGTCCTGGGATCGAGCCTCACGTCTGGCTCCCTGCTCAGTGGGGAGCCTGCTTCTCCCTCTGCCTCTCCCCCTGCTCCTGCTCTCTCTCTCTCTCTCTCTCTGTGTGTGTGTCTCGAATGAATAAATAAAATCTTTAAAAATAAATAAATAAATAAAAGAGATGCCAGACACTTTGCATATAATCTTATGCTGTGGTCAGCACTGGGCACCCATAGATTTCCATTTAAGTGGTCCAGGATGAGGTTCCCTGGCCTGGTCACCTGTTTTATTGGTACAACACTTCCCTTAGTTAAACCGAGCCCAGGAATCTATCATGACAAATGGTGATTTTTTAAGGGTCCTGGTGAAAACGGAAATGCCCTTCACTCTTTCTGTGCTGGGAACACGTAGAAGTTTAGTCACTGAGACTGACAGTCTTTCACGATGAGCACCACTGGGCAGGACTGGGGTTACAGGGCAGTGACGGAAGCACTTGTCCTTCACCAGAAATGCTGTTTGTGCTCAGAGCAGTACAGGGAGGGGACTTCTCATCCACCCACTGATTCCCTCTCAAATTTCGTACCTTTGGGGGACAGGTATGTCAAGGGGTCCCCTGAGGTGTGCTGTTGTCACAGAAACTCACCACCAGGCTGTAACATCTTGAGCATAAACACGGGAAAATGGGATGAAACTAAGTGCACAGTGCACTTCCTTACACACGTCCTTCGATGTGTTTAAATGCCTCCTCTGTGCAGGTCCTTCGTGCTTCCCTTTCTTTTTCTCTTTGCCCCACATCACTGTTCCTCACTGATTAGGGCATCTGACACAGGCTGTGTGTGTTGGTTTTATATGTGGCTGTGATCATGGCTCCTAACTGAAAAACTGCTTCAGCAAAGTGTTTTCTACTTCTCCCTCTGAGAGGAACACCAAATTATGCTTCTACCAAAGAACCAGTCTAACCTGAAAAAACAAAACTGATTCATTTCTTGGTTTACGTTAGTCAACAGCAAACCATAAAGATCACTTTGGAAATTATTATTGCTAATCATGTTTAATTATTGAATTTCTTGCTGGAAGCAAAAAAAAATGATATTCTGTACCTTCCAGCTATTATTTGCAGTTGTGAATTTATAAATAAGACACCTCCATCAGGCGCCTGGGTGGCTCAGTCATTAAGCATCGTCTTAGGCTCTGGTCATGATCCCAGGGTTCTGGGATCCAGCCCCACATCGGGCTCCCTGCTCAGCCGGAAGCCTGCTTCTCCCTCTCTTCCTCTGCCGCTCCCCCTGCTAGCGTTCCCTCCCTCGCTGTGTCTCTCTCTGTCAAATAAATAAATAAAACCTTAAAAAAAAGACACCTCCATCAAAGTAAAATCAATTGGAAAGTCACAGAATACAATCGTCAATTACCAGCTACATTCAATTATAAACCAGACTAAGTGACTTCATTAGTGCATCTGTAACCTGGGACAAAGTTTGTGAAAGTCTAACATGAACCAGGAGGACGAGAATTTCCGTGAGGACAGGAGCTCAGTAGCTGTTGCTTCCCACTCAATCTCCAGCAGCTAGAGCAGCAGGTCAGCAGATACTGGATCTCCCAGCTGGGAAGGAGTTAGTATGTATTGTATGGATGTGTTTATGGATTTATTTTTCTTTATTTTGACCCAGTAACCCAAGGACGGGCAAGTAGCAAAGTCAAGAGCCAGAAGAGGGCACCCCAGGGCAGGTTGCAGAACCAGAAGAGGAAGCACTGCAGAGAGGAACGCAGAGAGAGGACAGTAGTTGGAAGATGACCCCTCAGCTGGGACAGCACTGTGGGAGTGGGGAGGGGTCTGGCAGGAAGCAGCCAAGTCCGGTGGAGTTCCTTCCCAGGAAACAAATAAGGAGAGAGATGCACTCAGAAAGAGAGCCACAGCCACCTCCCTCCCACATGCAAGCCCAAGAGCCCTGCAGGCCAGCAGCACAGCAGGTCCCAGCTGAGCATGAGCTCTGCGGTGGTAGTAGAGCAGCAGGGGCCAAAGGACCCTGAGCCCTGGGGCAGTGTGGGAGGATCCCGAGAACCCACCGCGCGGACACCCTGAGCCCCTCCAGCTGGGAGCAGGGCCAGTGGCTCCCCAGAGTGGGCCTCTGAGCTGCCCTGCTCAGGTCCCGCACAGCTAGGCCTGTGGCCTGGAGGGGCTTGGCTGGTGTGAGGAGGACAACGTGGCTGGAGAGGTGAGCGTGGACTGGAGTGAGCATCCACAGCTGGTGCCAGGGATTGCTGGGCACTGCTGGACAAGGGGCTTGCACAGGGGACGGTGGGCCAGGGGATGGTGGGAATGGGGCCATCACCGATTCCCTCTCTCTTTCCTGCAGGTGCTCTGAGCTCCCCATGCCTGCTCTGCCCAACTTATCGACCCTCAGGTAGGATGTGCCCTGCTGAGAGGAGCCCAGTCAGCCCAGGCACAGGGTGGGGCTCAGGGGTGGACTCCCGGAGGTCCTGAATGACTATCAGGACACAAGGCTGGCTGGTAGTGGGCATTTAGCTTTTGTTTCAGATCAGGGCAGGCATCCCCATCTGCCCACTGCTCCCCATTGGGACATCCGTCCTGTGGGTCAGGACTGGGCTCCTGCAGAGACACCCAGGAGCACTAAATCACCCCACCCCACTTCCTCCCCGGTCCAGCCCCCCAAGTTCTGACCAGTGCCCAAACCTGAGCAGAGGAAGTACTCAAGACGTGGGGGGAATCTCCCCAGTCTCTGAGGGGGTTCACCAGCAGCTCCCCCACACCAGGAGCTGCACCAGGGATGCACTAGCTGTCGCCTCCCTTCCTGTCCTCTGGGGAGGTGGGCAGGGCAGAAGGACAGAGGACCTGGGTACACCGGGCCGGCACCACAGTTACCTGCCTGGTTGGTGTTAGTCTTTGCTAGAGGTGGGAAAACTCCCTTGGGGTCGTCCTCTGCCTTTTACAGCCCCTAGTCATTGATGAAAGTTCATGGAGTGTACTTTCCCGTATCTGTGCCTTTATCCACTGCAGACATTCTTACTGTTTAGGACCTCAGGGGGCAACTGGATACAATGTAGACCTGGTCATTGTTACTGCTGAGACTACTGCCTGCCATAGCCAGATGCAGCCAGCCTGGTCAGTGCAGGAGACAGGACCACTTCCATGCCCAGGACTCACACTTCAGGGTTGTTTGGTCTCCACTAGTTTTGCCATTGTCTTCTGGTTGCAGCTGTTGTAAAAAGTGCTGGGGGCAGGTTCCAAAAGTTTCAGTCCTTAGCTGAAATATGTGTAATGGGGCATCTGCTGGTGTTTTCTAGTCCCCCCTCTTAACTTAAAAAAAGGGTAAAGAGCGAAACAGCGGGTGGTCATTGGAGTTTGTTCTTCGGTCTTGGTAATACAGACTATGACTGCATTTAGTCCTACACCAGATGCTAAAAATGCCAACTTCACTTGTTCCTCCTAGAACCCTAGAATCAGGAGAAAGGATTGAAAGAAGAGAGATCTCTGGAGCATCCAAAGGGGTTGGATTCTGCTATACTCAGGTGGAATGAACTGTTAAGTAGGAAAGATGAGCTTAAAACTGCTATTGAATATATATATCACAACTTTTTTCTCCATTCATGTGCCCATGGACAGCTGGGCTCCTTACATACGTAGGCAATTGTTGACATTTCTCTTATAAACATTGGGGAAACAGGTGCCCCTGTGAATCACTATGTTTGTATCCTTTAGATAAATACCTGGTAGTGCAGTTGCTGGCTCACAGGGTAGTTCTATTTTTTTTTTAAGTTTTATTTTATTTATTACAGAGAGACAGCATGAGCGGCGTAGGGGAAGAGGGAAAAGCAGACACCCCACTGAGCAGGGAGCATACTGTGGGGCTTGATACCAGGACCCTGGGATCGTGACCTGAGCCGAGCCCAGGGTAGTTCTATTTTTAACTTTTTGAGGAACCTCCATACCCTTTTCCAAGTGGCTGTATCAGCTTTCATTCCCACCAGCATTGTAAGAGGGTTACCCTTTCTCTTCATCCTCATGAAAATTTGTTGTTTCCTGTCTTATTATTTTTAACCGATCTGGCCAGTGTGAGGTGCTAACTCATTGTGGTTTTGATTTGTATTTCCCTGATGCTGAGTGATGTTGAACATTTTCTCATGTGTCTGCTGGCCATTTGTTTATTCACAATAGAATATTACTCAGTCATCAAAAAGAATGACATCTTTGCATTGGCAACCACGTGGATTAACTAGAGGGTGTTATGCTAGGTGAAATATGTCAGTTATGGAAAGTGAGATACCATATAATTTCACTCATATGTGGAATTTAAGAAACTAAACACGTGAACATAGGGGAATGGAAGGAAAAATAAAATAAGAGGAAAACAGAGAGAGAGGCAAACCATAAGAGATTCTTAACTGTAGGGAACAAACTGAGGGTTGCTGGAGGGGAGGTGAGTGGGAGATCGGGTAACTGGGTGATGGACATTAAGGAGGGCACCTGATGGAATGAGCACTGGGTGTTATATGCAACTGTTGAATCATTGAATTCTTCCTCTAAAACTAATAATACAGTATATGTTATTTAGATAGAATTTAAATAAATAAAATTTAAAAAAAAATCCTGCTCTTGAGTTTTCTTTCAGATCTAAAGTACATTGGGGAGCTTGTAATGCAGGTAGCCCTTGAGGGTGGAGTTGTTAGCATGTTGCTGGACAATAATGCTCTACCTTGAAAATGAGCTCTCAATCTATTTTCTAAAGACGGATATTAGTTTGAGAGTGATCTTGTGAAGACACAATTAAGGAAAGTTGAAGAATTACCTTAATTTTCACTTTAATGAAACGTTGAACACTCCATCAAAAATGAATGATATACCATATGTTGACTAACTGAACATAATAAAAATAATCAAGAAGACTTAATGCTTATTCTCCTAAAAGGGTTCCAAAAAATAGAAATGCAATGTAAACGTCCAAAGTCATTCTATGAGGCCAACATTACATTGATCCCCAAACCAGACCAGGAACCCACCAAAAAGGAGAATTATAGGCCAATATCCCTGATGAATATGGATGCAAAATCCTCACAATTTACTAGGCAGTAAGATCCAACAGTATCTTAGGAGGATTAATCACCACGACCGAGAGGTATTACCTCCTGGCCTGCAGGACTAGTTCAACATCCACAAATCCATCAATGTGATACACCACTTTAATGTTAGAAAGGACAAGGAACATAGGATCCTCTCAATAGATGCAGAAAAAGCATATGACAAAATACAGCATCCTTTCTTGAAAAGATCCCTCCCCCATGTAGGGATCGAGGGAATATACCTCAATAGCATAAAAGTCATATATGAAAGGCCGAGAGGGAATATCATTCTCAATGGGGATAAGGTCAGGAACACCACAGGGATGTCCACACTCACCCCTGTTGTTCAACATTCTACTGGAAGTCCTAACCTCAGCAATCAAACAAGAAGAAGAAGTAAAAGGCCTCCAAATCAGCCAACAAGAAATCAACCTTGCATTCTTCGCAGATGACATGATACTGTGTTGTAGAAAACCAAAAAGACTCCACCAGAAATTGCTAGAAATGAGACAAGAATCCAGCAGTCACAGGATACAAAATCAATGCACAGAAGTCAGGTGCATTTCTATACACTAACAATGAAGCAGCAGAAAGAAATATCGAGGAATCGATCTCATTTACAATTACACCAAAAACTGTAAGATACTGAGGCATAAATCTACCAAAGAGGTCAAGAGATGTACTGTGAAAACCATAGCATGCTTATGAAAGAAACTGAAGAAGCCACAAAGACATGGAAAAAAATTCCATGCTCCCGGTTGGAAGAAAAAATATTGTTGAAATGTCTACATTACCCAAAGCATTCTAAACATTCAATGCAATCCCAATCAAAATACCCTCAGCATTTTTCACAGAGCTGGATTAAAACAATCCTAAAATTTGTATGGAACAAGAAAAGACCTCAAATAGCCAGAGGAATGTTGAAAAAGAAAACCAAAGCTGAGCAATTGCAACTCCAGACTTCAAGCTCTATTACAAAGCTGTAATCATCAAGAACGTACAGTACTCGGACAAAAAAACAGACACATACATCCATAGAACAGAATGGAGAACCAGAAATGGACTCTTAACTCTATGTTCAACTAATCTTCAACAAAGCAGGAGAGGATATCCAATGGAGAAAAGACAGTCTCTTCAACAAGTGGAGTCGAGAAAATTGAACAACCACATGCAGAAGAATGAAACTGGATCATTGTCATACGCCATACACAAATATAACCTCAAAATGGATGGAAGACCTAAATGGGAGACAGGAATCCACCAAAATCCTAGAGAGCAGCACAGGCAGCAACCTCTTTGGGCCACATGCAGCAGCATCTTGCACAACATGACTATAAAGCCAAGGGAAAGAAAAGCCAAACTTAATATTGGGACTTCCTCAAGATAAAAAGCTTTTGAACAGGCAAGGAAAGAGTCAACAAAACTAAAACAGAACCTGAAGATTGGGAGAAGATATTTACAAATGACTTACCAGATAAAGGGCTAGTATCCAAACTCTACAAAGAATTTCTCAACCTCAACACCCAAAAATCAAATAATCCAGTCAAGAAATGAGCAGAAGAAACAAACAGATACTTCTTTAAGGAAGACATACAGGGCGCCTGGGTGGCTCAGATGGTTAAGCACCTGCCTTCGGCTCAGGTCATGCTCTCAGAGTCCTGGGATCGAGTCCCGCATCGGGCTCCATGCTCCTTGGGAGACTGCTTCTCCCTCTGCTTCTCTCTCTCTCTCTCTCTCTCTCTGTCTCTCATGAATAAATAAATAAAAATCTTTAAAAATAAAAGAAGAAGACATACAAATGGCTAACAGACACGTGAACAAATGCTCAACACCACTTTGCCATCAGAGATATACAAATGAATACCACAATGAAGGTGCCTGGTTGGTTCAGTTGGAATTTACCAAAAATAATTGAAAGTTTTACTCTACTAAGAACTTGTGTTCCCACTAGGAGCACAAAAAAAGAAAATAAAAGAAAAGCTTTAGACTGGATGAACATATTTGCAAACCACCTAACTGAAAAAAGAACTTCTATAAATAATATATAAAGAACTCAAAACTCAACAGGAGAAAAAAATAAAAGAAAAAGAAAAACAAAGGAAAAAGAACCTAAGCAAACAGATAATGGACAGAAAGACATGAACAGACATTACATCAAAGAGAACATGCTGATGGCAAATAAGCACAAGAAAAAATGTACAAATTCACTAGCCATGAAAGAACTGCAAATGAAAACCTGAGCGTTATCATGACTACCCACCTGTTAGGACAGCTGGTTAATACAAAACAAAGTACTACATTGCCGGTGGGAAGGTAAACGGAACAGCAACTGTGTAAGACAGTTTGATAGGTTCTATAGAAGTGAAACATAAACCCTATAACCTAGCAAGCACTCTCCTGGACCTTCATCCCAGAAATGAAAATTTAAGAACCCATGACTCACAGTGCACAAATTGTTCACTGCAGGTTTATTTGTAATAGAAGAAAGACTAGAAACAAACAAATGGGTGAAGAGTGCTTCTGTGCAGGGACGTTTCTGAACTACTGGCAGCTTCCTGTGAATCTATAAATCTACCTCTCTACCTCCCTACCTCTCAGTAGCAGGTGCTCCACCTGTCAGCACACCTCAGAATAGTCCCTAAGACTAGCAGTCCCACCCTGGCTCTCTGGATCTCCAAGTATCCCTAACGGCCCCAGAACCCTAAGATATGGGTGTCAGGCAGCAGTGAAGGAGGCAGGAGGGTTCTGGGGCGGGTCTGTGACTGGACAGGTGCTGGCCTGTGATGCCCTGTGACTCTCAAGGGCAGAGAAGGCCAGGTGTGGGACAGAGACAGCACGGGGAATGCTGTCCTCCCAGAGCTGATGTTTTGCCTTGGGGGAGGAAAGGCCAGCACAAGGACCTGGCTCAGAGTCTCCTCCCCTTCTTCTCTCCCTCCTCTTGGCTGCATCGTCCCCTGCCCTTGTAGATCCCCTCCACAACCCCACCATCTCTGGCCTCCTGCTAAAAAACCACCACCTCAACAAAGTTGCCCTAATTTTAGTGATGAAGGAAAGGGGATTCAAGAGGTGAGCAGCTCTGGGGTACCAACCCACCCCGGAGCCTGGTGTTTGTGGAAACAAGGGTAAGGTGAGCAGGGTCAAAGCAGCTGAGCACAGGAGGTTCCAAGTGCCAGGATCACATAAGCGACTCCACCAGCCTCCTCACTGGCTCCCAAAAGCAGCACCGTCATATCAGCTCAGACACCATCCATCATAGAAGTTAAGCCTCCCACTTACCAAGTCCCCCTGAAGTTCACTTCCCACGCCCAGAAGAAGCTTCTTCATGGCTCCATCCGTTTATGCCCAGGTGCTATGAGCACACTGCCTTGACTGAGCTCAGCCCAGGGGTCACAGCTCTAGGCTCTTCCCGTGCAACTTCAGCTGGAGCCACAGGTGGGTCCCAGCTCACTGGGTTTTGCAACTCACCTGAGCTTCCAGCCCACATCCCTGGAGCTAAGAAGGAACATTTCTCAGGATGGGCCATCCTGGAATCACACCTTCCTACTCCCTTCTGATGCCCAGTGTCCAATTTATCATAGAATCTCAGCTGTGGCCCCTTTCCTTCATACCCAAGCAGACCCTACAATCTCCAAGGTGCACCTATTCCCACCTCTCTCACACTGTGCCTTACTCTGTGCAATCAGCCAGGCACCTAAAGCACCCAAAGTGAATCCCGCATATCTCCCCCAATTCCTGCAGTGTTTCTTTGGTCAGAACAAAGCCCACCATCCTGGCCCCTCACACCACTCTGCCTACCATCCTGACCCCACACCGTCTCACTGAGAGACAGGGAATGGTCCCATGCCTCTGCACCCCCTCACCCTGGTTCCCTGGCCTTGTAACATTTGCTCTTCAAAAGCCTGTATCACACAGGAACCTGTTGTGGAGAAACACCTGCTGTCGTGGCCACAGATTGAAGCCATAACATCAGTGTCCAACCTCAAGTGGAGCAACAATGTGCTGGGAGGTCTCAGCCAGAAATGCTTTATGCAGAAATACCTGGATATAGACATACTGCTTCTCTTTTTCTTCCAATAAGAATGGTACTGACCTTAACAGCTGTGCTTGGGATCCAGAAATAAGTATGTCTGAATGTTTTCATGGGGCAGGCAGCTTATGCTCTGTCAGCTGGGCATGATTCAGCGACAGTTTCTCAGAGCCATGGAGCCCCCTGCCCAGCATCAGGGGAGAATGTGATGACTCCTAAGGGACAGTAGTGACTGCAAGCCAGGCTGCACATCACGATCCCCAAGCGTGATTTCTCATAAATTACTCATTCAAAAATGATCATTTTGTAAATTGTTTACTAAATAACTATTTTTATTATTAATTAAACTAATATTCACATTTGTGGCAACCCCCAGTCCTGGAGATGACCACACTTTCCCCAGCTCCCCTTCTTATGCTATCGTGGGTGGGTGCACAGGCCTCACCCCTTGTAAGGCAGAGACTTCCAGGAAAAATTTCATTTGAATGAAGAACCTCTCCACCTCATAGAGCTGTGCCTGCCTCTCACTGTACTGCTTGGCCTCTTGTTTTAAGACCTCTACCTCTCCCTCGAGGATGGAGCACCTCTCCTTCAACTGGAAGATCTCAGACAATGTCTCCACAGTCCTCTGGGCCTGGGTCTCCTCTACAATGCCCTCCCATCCCCCCTCCTCATTTCCTGCCCTGAGTTTTAATACAAAGTCTTCAAACCACTGGACCGTTTCATCTCCTAGGGCATGGTGCCATTTTCCTCTGAGGAGGACAATTCCTACGGCAATGAATAATGCACACATAGCAGGCCACAAGGACATCAAGCTGAAGTAAATCCAAGGTGAGAAGGGACTCCAATGTCCACATGTCTGCAGAGTTGAAAGGCACCCATTCAGAGGATTTTGGGTCAGGCCAGTGTCCCTGTGGCTTTTTAGCTCAGTGATAGGTTGGAATGGAGGAATCACAGTTTGAAGGCTCCCAGGTGTCCATGGGTCCAGTGGACACATCAGTGCAAAGCTGAGCAGGTTTGGAGGTCTCCTACTGTGAGACCAAGTGGCAAGCCCATTGTTTGTGTGCTCTATGCTCTGGGGGAAAGGAAGAAGCCACATCCAAGGTCGCATGGTGAACTCTCTGTCTAGATGCCTGCTTGGCCGAGCACAGAGCTGCATTGTTGGTCTACTGGTCCAAGGGTACAGGGTGTTCTTCCTATCAAGGGCCCTGCTTGGCCTAGCACAGAGCTGAGTTGTTGGTCTCAAGGTCCAAGGACACATGGTGACACTGCTGTCCAAGTGCCTGGTTGGCCTATCAGACAGCTCATTTGGTGGTCTCCAGGTACAAGGGTATATGGTGAGCCCACTCTCAAGTTGCCTGCTTGGGCGAGCACAGAGTTGAGTTGTTGGTCTCCAGATACATGGACACATGATGAGCTGGCTCCTCAGGTACCTGATTGGCCTAGCAGAGAGCTGAGTTGTTGGTCTTCTGGTCCATGGGCACATGGTGATCCTACTGTCAAGTTGTCTGCTTGGCCTAGCCCAGGGCTTCTTTCTTGGTCTCCAGGTCCAGGGGCACATGGTGAGCCTGCTCTTCAGGTGCCTGATCCTCCCTGGATACAGCTCAGTTGTTGGTTTCCAGAACCAAGGGCACATGAGAAGCTCATTCTCCGCGTGCCTGAGCATCCTAGTAGAGAGCTGAGTTGTTGGTCTTCTGGTCCATGGGCACATGGTGATCCTACTGTCAAGTTGTCTGGGTGGCCTAGCCCAGGGCTTCTTTCTTGGTCTCCAGGTCCAGGGGCACATGGTGAGACTGCTCTTCAGGTGCCTGCTCATCCCAGGATAGAGCTCAGTTGTTGGTTTCCAGATCCAAGGGCTGATGAGAAGCTCACTCTCCGGGTGCCTGAGCATCCGAGTAGAGAGCTG
>NW_027397249.1:40351-47347 GCF_003265705.2 Callorhinus ursinus | reverse complement strand
CAGTTGTTGGTTTCCAGATCCAAGGGCACATGAGAAGCTCACTCTCCAGGTGCCTGAGCATCCTAGTAGAGAGCTGAATTGTTGGTCTTCTGGTCCATGGGCACATGGTGATCCTACTGTCAAGTTGTCTGCTTGGCCTTGCCCAGGGCTTCTTTCTTGGTCTCCAGGTCCAAGGGCACATGGTGAGACTGCTCCTCAGGTGCCTGCTCATCCCAGGATACAGCTCAGTTGTTGGTTTCCAGATCCAAGGGCACATGAGGAGCTCACTTTCTGGGTGCCTGAGCATCCGAGTAGAGAGCTGAGTTGTTGGTCTTCTGGTCCATGGGCACATGGTGATCCTACTGTCAAGTTCTCTGCTTGGCCTAGCCCAGGGCTTCTTTCTTGGTCTCCAGGTCCAAGGGCACATGGTGAGCCTGCTCTTCAGGTGCCTGCTCGTCCCAGGATACAGCTCAGTTGTTCTTTTCCAGATCCAAGGACACATGAGAAGCTCACTCTCTGGGTGCCTGAGCATCCTAGTAGAGAGCTGAGTTTTTGGACTCCGGTTCCAAGGGCCTATGGTGATGGCCTTGGTCACATGAATCATTTTCCCAGTAATGAACTGGGATGTAGGACTCATGGTTTCCTGGCCCTTGACAGGTCCGGTCTTCTCTGGACTTACTTGCCTTGTGCTACAGTGGACTGGCCTGTTTGTAGTAAGACTTCTTGTCCACCCAGTGTGTGTGTGACTCATCTGCCCCGTATCAAATTGGTTCAGAAGACTCCCAGGCTTTGGGTGCCTGGTTGGTGCTCTCTTCTGGGGACTGAATTTGTGCTTGTTATACTGTGTTTGAGGGTTTGTGGTCTGTGGGCTCCTGGTCAGCCAGGTGTCTGGGGGATTAGTTTGTCCACCGCTGAGCTGGTTCAGACAGCTCTTGGTCTCAGGACCTGTATTCCAAGGATTTGCACTTTGTCTAGTGACGTGGTGATTCCTTCTCCCAGTACTTACTTGTTTCGTAAAAGTCCCTCTCTCCCTGGTGTCTGGAGGCATTGTACACAGTGTCGACATCAGGGTCGGCTGGTTGTTCAGGACATTCCTGTGCCCTGTGCTGAGCCGAGTTGGAGGGCTCCAGAGTAGTAGTGTGCCCAGTGCTCCCTCAGGACGTGGACTCAGCTTTCCTGTGCTGAGCCCTGTTGTGAACCCAGAGATGTGGGACCCAGCTGACTGAGAATCCATGGTGTTCTGATTTCCAGTGTCCCACTCCCATGTGCCAAATGAGAATGTGTTCCTGAGCAGCTGGCCCAACCTCATAGTGGAAGACAGGTTCAGGAGTCTCCGGGTGCGGGTTTGACGACTGCCAGGACCACACAGGGGCGCAAAGGCAGGCGCAAAGATGAAGGTGGCCGGCAGATTGTTGGTGACAAGCCCTGGGCAGGAAGAGTGGGCAGGGGGCTTGCCATGGTCAGGGGCAGAGAACAGGGCAGGGAATGCGAGGAATAGCAGGAAGAGGTGTAGCTGAAGTGCCATCTCTCTCCTCAGTGCAGCCTGGGCTGTTGCCAGGCTTTTATAACGGACTTTGGGGCATGACAATGCCTTATAATGATGTCACCACCATGCCCTGTCCAATCACCAGGCGCTGTCACGTTGGCTTCCTTCGGCTGGCCAATCATCATGCAGTTTGGCTGGCCAATGACTGATGGCTATCTCAGTGACCTTCCTGACATCATTGCCTAGAATCCATGTTTTAAAGGAAAACAGTTAAGCTTTCCGTCAAGATGGAAAATTCATATTTGGGATGAATTCATAGTGAAGGTCATGGTGAGGCTGAAAGACCCAACCAGTAGAAAGCTAAATGTGTCACACAGAGTCACCTTTCCTTAAAATGCTGACACCGATATTAGTGAAGACATGGGATATTAAAACCCATGAAATGTCACTGTTGTGGGGTAAGGGGGGCAACAGGGCACTAGGGCAAATGCTACTGTCAAGTCATCCATCAGAGCTTAAATAGAAGTCTTCAGCCATAGATAGGTAATAGATAGATGATAGATAGATAATCAGCCACAAAAAGAATTATTCAGCCATAAATAAAAAATACAATTTTGTCATTTGCAACAACATGGATGGAGCCAGAGAGTATTTTGCTAAATGAAGTAAGTCAAGTACCATATGATTTCACTCATATGTGGAATTTAATAAAATAAATAAGCAAAGAGAAAAATAGAGAAAAAAAACAAGAAACAGACCCTTTTTAAAATTTTTTTAAAGATTTTATTTATTTATTTGACAGAAAGAGACAGTGAGAGCAGGAACACAAGCAGGGGGAGTGGGAGAGGGAGAAGCAGGCTTCCCGCTGAGCAGGGAGCCCGATGTGGGACTCGATCCCAGGACCCTGGGATCATGACCTGAGCCGAAGGCAGATGCTTAACACCTGAGTCCCCCAGGCGCCCAAGAAACAGACTCTTAACTCTAGAGAACAAACTGATTGTTACTAGAGTGAGGTGGGAGGGGCAATGGATAAAACAGGTGATGGGGATTAAGGAGTGCAGTTGAGATGAGCACTAGGTGATGTATGAAAGTGTTGAATCACTATGTTGTATATCTGACACTAATATAACACTCTATGTCAATTATATTACCTCATTAATGTACAGCTGACTTAATAATCATGTGTAAGACCAGTAAATTAACTATGTTTTGTTACTTTTACTTTTTCTTTTTTCTTTTTTTAAAGATTTTATTTATTTATTTGACAGAGAGAGACAAGGCGAGAGAGGGAACACAAGCAGGGGGAGTGGGAGAGGGAGAAGCAGGCCCCCCGCCGAGCAGGGAGCCCGATGCGGGACTCGATCCCAGGACCCTGGAATCATGACCTGAGCTGAAATCCAGACTCAGATGCTCAACCTACTGAGCCACTCAGGTGCCCCTTATTACTTTCCTTTCATATTAATGTATTTGGTAATCATCTAATTAACTTATGAACCTATCAGGAATAAAAATAAGCATAATCGCTCCTATAAAACAATTCCACCTTTTTATCTGAATCTCTGCAGTAGGCTGTCTGTGTGATAAGAAGGTTCATTCGTTGACTCCGCAACCACCCAGGAGACTCTGCATGCTGCAGCAAGTGAGGTCAACCTAGTGGCCTCTAACGCTGGTATCTAATGTAAGCGGCAGGCCATACACAGTTCCTTGAGCAGACAGTATGCTCTCAGGCTTTGAAAAATGGGAATAAAATAGGCTAAGAATAGAAGGTATAATGGGGAAGGGTTCAGAAAGGCAGGATTTTTTTTCTTTAACAAATGTTTCGTCTCACTTTATTGAATCCATCTGAAATAGACTATTTCCCTTCTCTCTCTGACACCAGGATTTTTTCTGCCCTACCCTGAGGAATGCCTGTCTGTCTCAGCGCCCCCACCCCTCTCCACACAAACAGTTTCCTCCTGTTCCCTTCATTCCCTTCCCCTCTGTCCTCTGGGAACATCGCAGCCCATGTCACCCATCAAAAGAGTAGCTCTTTTCTCCTCCAGAAGCTACATGACACAGGATTCCAACAGGGAAGGTGTCCTCCCTGCTTTTCCTTAGTCCTCCCGTATCATTTATCCCACTTCTCCTTGCAAACTCTCAGCTCCTTTAAAGCAAATTTCTGGATTGGGGCATCACACCATGCCTCTGTCATTCTGGAAGCAGTGACAGTGAGGCAGATATGTGAATGGTGTGGGCAATGGCTAGGCACCAATGAGAGGGGGCCTCATGGTAGCCTCTGGAGAGCCAGTGAGCCCAGTGTGTTAGGTGGGAAGTAATACATCAACAAGGTTCTGTCTTGCACAATATGAAATTGGTAACATTTAATGGAGAGAAGAGGGCCCTTGGGAGACATTAGGGGTTAGGTAAGGAAGAGATGAGCAGGGCACATTCAGGGTGCATACAGCAAACATAAACTCAGACAGTCCAGCTGTAGATGGAACAGGATGCTCTGACAGAGCTGCCCAGTTCTACACAAGAAAGAGAAGCAAGGAAGAATGGTCTAAAGAGAGCAAGGAAGTCTCCATGGAAGGATATGTTTACATCAACCCCTAGATTTGGGGAGACTTTAAAGGTGTTAGAAATGGTGGGGAAGACTGTTTATGTGGAAGAAAGAATATGAGTGTGGCAAAGATGCAAGAAAAACAATGTCATGTAAATATAAATACTTCAGTTTCAATGGAAATGGGAACTAGAGATAGGGAGATTTCATGTTGTTGCTTGTTTGTCTGGTTAGCTTATTATTTTTTAACGTATATAGAATGGAATGTGCATACAGTGTAATCTAGCAAATTTTCTGCGTGCTCCAGACAGTGTTCCAGATAGAATAAATTAGACTAGACAAAAAGTGTACTCATAGGGGGAGAAATTGGAGGCAGACATTTACTTGAATTATCTTTACAATAGTATAATTCTTTGAAATTCTATGTCATAAAATGATGTGTTATGCATTTTGAATAAAACACACTGGAATTTTCCTAGATTCATTATCGAAAAATATGTATGACCCAATACAAATGCTAAGGAGAGCAAGAACACATCACAGGGAAATGTCTTGCCTTTTCCCTTCCCAAATTATTTTTTTTAACAATTTGGTGAGTTACTTTTCATTAATATTCACACATTATCATGAATAATAAATTGCCTGGTAGTTCATATGTTTGGGTCTTAAATTCCCAGGTTTTATTTCCTGTATAGATCTTCCAGAAAGAATGCAGGACCACACATCATCACATGTAGATGTAACTCACAGGCCAAAGGAGTGAGAAAGGTGTGCTTCCAGTCCCAAAACTCTGTCATTGTCATTGTCTGAAACTGCATCAGTCACACTCTTCTGACTTCAAGAAGAGCTGTGAAGTAGGTAAGAGGTGGTGATTTTGATATGGAGGAGTGCAGAGGTAAAGAAAATTTGGGATACCTTTTTAATTTTCTTTCTGATTTCTGGCTTGGGCTGCTGTAAATGGTGGTACCCATGATGGCACATGCTTCAGGGGACTTTGGCAGTTCATTGTTAGGCATGATGAGCTTGATGTCACTGTGAGAGAATACTCACAGGACTCCCTTAAATTGGCATGGCAGCAACAATGAATAGATGTAAGATCACCATGCAATGATTCCTTGGTGTAAGATTCGGTGTCCTGAAAAGTCAAAAGGACAAAACCAAAAGGTTAGTTAATTATAATGTCAAATAGCTAGTATGGAATGAAATTGTGAGCAGCTCAGCGGATTGATTTCGTAATAAGGAGCATTGCTTAGCTCTCACACACGTGCCTGTATGTGTGTATATGGGTGGGAAGCAAACCACACGCTGTCATTCAACATACTGCAATTCCACTTCCCCCAGAGAACCTCATGGACCAATTTCACCAGGCAGAGGACACAAGCTGCTTCTGATTCACAACATCAAATTGTATTTTTTTAATAATTTTTATTGTTATGTTAATCACCATCCATTACATCATTAGTTTTAGATGTGTTCCATGATTCATTGTTTGTGCATAACACCCAGTGCTCCATGCAGAACGTGCCCTCTTCAATACCCATCACTGGGCTAACCCATCCCCCCACCCCCCCACCCTCTAGAACCCTCAGTTTGTTTTTCAGAGTCCATCGTCTCTCATGGTTCGTCACCCCCTCCGACTTACTCCACTTTATTCTTCCCCTCCTGCTATCTTCTTTTTTTTCTTAACATATATATTGCATTATTTGTTTCAGAAGTACAGATCCCCGATTCATCAGTCTTGTACAATTCACAGTGCTCACCATAGCACATACCCTCCCCAATGTCTATCACCCAGCCACCCCATCCCTCCCACCCCCCACCACTCCAGCAAACCTCAGTTTGCTTCCTGAGATTAAGGATTCCTCATATCAGTGAGGTCATATGATACATGTCTCTCTCTGATTGACTTATTTCACTCAGCATAACACCCTCCAGTCCCATCCACGTCGTTGCAAATGGCAAGATCTCATTCTTTTGATGGCTGCATAATATTCCATTGTGTATAGATTCCACATCTTCTTTATCCATTCATCTGTCGATGGACATCTTGGTTCTTTCCACAGTTTGGCTATTGTGCACATTGCTGCTATAAACATTGGGGTGCATGTACCCCTTTGGATCCCTACATTTGTATCTTTGGGGTAAATACCCAGTAGTGCAATTGCTGGGTCGTATGGTAGCTCTATTTTCAACTGTTTGAGGAACCTCCATACTGTTTTCCAGACTGGTTGCACCAGCTTGCATTCCCACCAACAGTGTAGGAGGGTTCCCCTTTCTCCGCATCCCCGCCAACATCTGTCGTTTCCTGACTTGTTAATTTTAGCCATTCTGATGGGTCTGAGATGGTATCTCATGGAGGTTTTGATTTGGATTTCCCTGATGCCGAGCGATGCTGAGCACTTTTTCATGTGTCTGTTGGCCATTTGGATGTCTTCTTTGGAAAAATGTCCGTTCATGTCTTCTGCCGATTTCTTCATTGGTTTATTTGTTCTTTGGGTTTTGAGTTTGATAAGTTCTTTATAGATTTTGGATACTACCCCTTTATCTGATATGTCATTTACAAATATTTTCTCCCATTCTGTCGGTTGTCTTTTGGTTTTGTGGACTGTTTCTTTTGCTGTGCAAAAGCTTTTTATCTTGATGAAATCCCAATAGTTCATTTTTGCCCTTGCTTCCCTTGCCTTTGGCGATGTTTCTAGGAAGAAGTTGCTGCGGCTGAGGTCAAAGAGGTTGCTACCTGTGTTCTCCTTTAGGATTTTGATGGACTCCTGTCTCACGTTTAGGTCTTTCAACCATTCGGAGTCTATTTTTGTGTGTGGGGTCAGGAAATGGTCCAGTTTCATTCTTCTGCATGGGGCTGTCCAATTTTCCCAATACCATTTGTTGAAGAGACTGTCTTTTTTCCATTGGACATTCTTGCCTGCTTTGTCAAAGATGAGTTGACGATAGAGTTGAGGGTCCATTTCTGGGCTCTCGATTCTGTTCCATTGAT
>NW_027397249.1:30082-40251 GCF_003265705.2 Callorhinus ursinus | reverse complement strand
GATGTTTCTAGGAAGAAGTTGCTGCGGCTGAGGTCAAAGAGGTTGCTACCTGTGTTCTCCTTTAGGATTTTGATGGACTCCTGTCTCACGTTTAGGTCTTTCAACCATTTGGAGTCTATTTTTGTGTGTGGGGTAAGGAAATGGTCCAGTTTCATTCTTCTGCATGGGGCTGTCCAATTTTCCCAATACCATTTGTTGAAGAGACTGTCTTTTTTCCATTGGACATTCTTGCCTGCTTTGTCAAAGATGAGTTGACGATAGAGTTGAGGGTCCATTTCTGGGCTCTCGATTCTGTTCCATTGATCTATGTGTCTGTTTTTGTGCCAGTACCATACTGTCTTAATGATGACAGCTTTGCAATAGAGCTGGAAGTCCGGAATTGTGATGCCGCCAGCTTTGCTTTTCTTTTTCAATATTCCTCTGGCTATTAGGGGTCTCTTCTGGTTCCATACAAATTTTAGGATTATTTGTTCCATTTCTTTGAAAAAGGTGGATGGTATTTTGATGGGGATTGCATTGAATTTGTAGATTGCTCTAAGTAGCATTGACATCTTCACAATGTTTGTTCTTCCAATCCATGAGCATGGAACGTTTTTCCCTTTCTTTGTGTCTTCTTCAATTTCTTTCACGAGTATTTTATAGTTTTCTGAGTACAGATCCTTTGCCTCTTTGGTTGTATTTATTCCTAGGTATCTTATGGTTTTGGGTGCAATTGTAAATGGGATTGACTCCTTGATTTGTCTCTCTTCTGTCTTGTTGTTGGTGTATAGGAATGCCACTGATTTCTGTGCATTGATTTTATAGCCTGGTACTTTACTGAATTCCTGTATGAGTTCTAGCAGTTTGGGGGTGGAGTCTCATTGTGGTTTTGTTATGCTAATCATTAGTGATATTAAACATCTTTTTATATACCTGGTTGACATTTATATGTCATTTTTGGAAAGTGTCTACTCAGTTCTGTTGCCACTTTTTTAATCAGATTTCTTTTCTCCTATTGATCTTGATTAGGTGTTTATAAATAAATAAATATATACTTATATTTATATTTGGATATTGGATATATATTGGATATATATACATATATATATATATGATATTTGGATATTAACCCCTTATCAGTTATACATGATTCACAAATATGTTCTCCCATCCTGTAGGCTCCCTTTTGATGTTGTTGATTGTTTCCTTTGCTGTGTAAAAGCATTTTAGTTTGACGTAGTCACACATTCGTTTTTGTTTTGATGTTTGGGCTTTTGGTATTATAACCAAGAAACACTGCCAAAGACCAGAGCTTTTTCCTTCACTTTTCTTCAGGAATTTTATGGTTTGGGGTGTTATGTTTCAATTCTTAACACATATTGAGTTAATTTTTGTGTCTGGTATACTATGGAGGTCCAATTTCTTTCTTGTATATGAAGCTATATATTTTTCTCATTATCATTTATTGAAAAGACTCTCCATTCCCCTTTGAGTATTTTTGGAATCCTTACCAAATATTAGTTGATCATATATGTGAGGGTTTTTTTTTAAGATTTTATTTATTTATTTGACAGAGAGAGAAACACAGTGAGAGAGGGAACACAGGCAGGGGGGAATCGGAGAGGGAGAAGCAGACTTCCTGCGGAGGTCTGATTGAGCCTGATGCGGAGCTCAATCCCAGGACCCTGGGATCATGACTTGAGCTGAAGGTAGATGCTTAACGACTGTGACACCAGGTGCCCCTATGTGAGGGTTTATTTCTGGACTCTCAATTCGGTTCTATTGGCGTAAGTTTCTATTTTATACCAGTGCCCTATTATTTTGATTACTAAAAACTTGTAGTATAGCTTGAAATCAGAAAGTATGGTACCTTTATTTTTGTTCTTTCTCAGGACTGCTTAGGCTATTTGGTTTTTGTGGCTCCATACATGTTTTAGCAGTATTTGGTCTATTTCTATGCAAAATGCCATTGGAACTTTGAGGAGTTGCATTGAATCTACAGATGGTTATCAGTAGGATAAATATGTAACAATATGAATTCTTCCAACCCATTAACATGGAATATGTTTTCATTTTTTGTATAGTCTTCATTTTTTTAAATCAAACTCTTACAACTCTTTATATACAGATCTTTTACTTGCTTAAATGTATGTCAAAGGATTGAATTATTTTTGATCCTATTATGAATAATTTTATTTCATGTTCAAATATTTTGCTGTTAGTTGATAGAAACACATAATTTCTATACTTTGGTTAATGTCCAGCTACTTTACTAAAATTATTGACCAGTTCAAACAAGTTTCTGGTGGAAACTTTAGGATTTTCTGTAAGATTATATCATCTGAAAACAAAATCAAATATTATTTCTTCCATTCCAAAGAGTATTTTTTTTCTTGTATATTTGTTCTGGCTAGGATTTCCAGTATTATTTTGAGTATGAGTGCTGATGAGGGGCACCTTTTTTTTGTTTGTGATTGTAAACTAATTCACTATTGAATATGAAGTTATCTGTGATATTGTTATATAAATTTATTTTTATTTATTTTATTCTTATTTTTTATTGTTGTTAATCACCATACATCATTAGTTTTTGATGTAGTGTTCCATGATTCATTGTTTGTGTATAACACCCAGTGCTCCATGCAGAACGTGCCCTCTTTAATACCCATCACCAGGAGAACCCATCCTTCAACAGTCTTGCACAATTCACAGAGCTCACCATAGCACATACCCTCCCCAATGTCTATCACCCAGCAACACCATCCCTCCCACACCCCACCACTCCAGCAACCCTCAGTTTGTTTCCTGAGATTAAGAATTTCTCATATCAGTGAGATCCTATGATACATGTGTTTCTCTAATTGACATATTTCACTCAGCATAATACCCTCCAGTTCCATCCACATCGTTGCAAATGGCAAGATCTCATTCCTTTTTATGGCTGCATAATATTCCATTATATATATATACCACTTCTTCTTTATCCATTCATCTGTCGATGTCATCTTGGCTCTTTCCATAGTTTGGCTATTGTGGACATTGCTGCTATAAACATCGGGGTGTGTGGACCCCTTGAGATCCCTACATTTGTATCTTTGGGGTAAATACCCAGTAGTGCAATTCCTGGGTCGTATGGTACCTCTATTTTCAACTGTTTGAGGAACCTCCATACTGTTTTCCAGAGTGGCTGCACCAGCTTGCATTCCCACCAACAGTGTAGGAGGGTTCCCCTTTCTCCGCATCCCAGGCAACATCTGTCACTTCCTGACTTGTTAATTTTAGCCATTCTGACTGGTGTGAGGTGACATCTCATTGAGGTTTTGATTTGGATTTCCCTGATGCCAAGAGATGTTGAGCACTTTTTCATGTGTCTGTTGGCCATTTGGACGTCTTCTTTGGGAAAATGTCTGTTCATGTCTTCTGCCCATTTCTTGATTAGATCATTTGTTTTTGGGTGTTGAGTTTGATAAAATCTTTATACATTTTGGATACTAGCCCTTTGATATGTCATTTGCAAATATCTTCTCCCATCCTGTCGGTTGTCTTCTGGTTTTGTTGACTGTTTCTTTTACGTGCAAAAGCTTTCTATCTTGATGAAATCCCAATAGTTCATATTTGCCCTTGCTTCCCTTGCCTTTGGGGATGTTTCTAGGAAGAAGTTCCTGCAGCTGAGGTCAAAGAGGTTGCTGCCTTTACGATTTTGATGGACTCCTGTCTCTCACTGAGGTCTTTCAACCATGTTGAGTCTATTTTTGTGTGTGGTGTAAGGAAATGGTCCAGTTCCATTCTTCTGCATGTGGCTGTCCAATTTTCACAACACCAATTTTTAAAGAAACTGTCTTTTTTCCACTGGACATTCTTTCCTGCTTTGCTGACGATTAGTTGATCATAGATTTGAAGGTCCGTTTCTGGGCCCCTTATTGCGATCCATTGATCTATGTGTTTGTTTTTGTGCCAGTACCATACTGTTGTGATGATGACAGCTGTGTAATAGAGCTGGAAGTCTGGAATTGTGATGCCGTCAGCTTTGCTTTTATTTTTCAACATTCCTCTGGCTATTCGGGGTCTTTACTGGCTCCATACAAATTTTAGGATTATTTGTTCTATGTCTTTGAAAAGAGTGGATGGTATTTTGATAAGGATTGCATTAAATATGTAGATGGCTCTAGGTAGCATTGACATCTTCACAATATTCATTCTTCCAATCCTTGAGCGTGGAACGTTTTTCCATTTCTTTGTGTCTTCCTCAATTTCTTTCATGAGTATTTTATAGTTTTCTGAGTACAGATTCTTTGCCTCTTTGGTTAGATTTATTCCTAGGTATCCTATGGTTTTGGGGGCAATTGTACATGGGATCGAATCCTTAATTACTCTTTCTTCTGTCTTGTTGTTGGTTTATAGGAATGCCAATGATTTCTGTGCATTGATTTTATATCTTGCCACTTTACTGAATTCCTGTATGAGTTCTAGCAGTTTTGGGGTGTAGTCTTTTGGGTTTTCCACATAAAGTATCATAACATCTGCATAGAGTGAGAGTTTGATTTCCTCTTTCCTGATTTGGATGCTTTTGGTTTCTTTTGTCGTCTGATTGCTGTGGCTAGGACTTCTAATATTATGTTGAATAGCAGGGTGATAGTTGACATCCCTGCCATGTTCCTGACCTTAGGGGGAAAGCTCTCAGCTTTTCCCCATTGAGAATGATATTCACTGTGGGTTTTTCATAGATGGATTTTATGATATTGAGGTTTGTAGCCTCTAGTCCTATACTCTGAAGAGTTTTGGTCAAAAAAGGATGCTGTACTTTGTCAAATGCTTTTTCTGCATCTATTGAGAGGATCATATGGTTCTTGTTCTTTCTTTTGTTAATGTGTGGTATCACATTGATTGATTTGCCTATGCTGAACCAACCTTGCAGCCCAGGGATAAATCCCACTTGGTCGTGGTGTATAATCCTTTTGATGTACTGTTGGATCCTACGGGCTAGTATTTTGGTAAGAATTTTTGCATCCGTGTTCATCAGGATATTGGTCTGTAATTCTCCTTTTTGATGGGGTCTTTGTCTGGTTTTGGGATCAAGGTAATGGTGGCCTCATAAAACGAGTTTAGGAGTTTTCCTTCCATTTCTATTTTTTGGAACAGTTTCAGAAGGATAGGTATTAATTCTTCTTTAAATGTTTGGTAGAATTCCCCTGGGAAGCCAGTTGGCCCTGGGCTTTTGTTTGTTGGGGGATTTTTGATGACTGCTTCAATTTCCTTAGTGGTTATAGGTCTGTTCAGGTTTTCTATTTCTTCCTGGTTCAGTTTTGGTAGTTGATACATCCTAGGAATGCATCCATTTCTTCCAGAGTATCTAATTTGCTGGCATATAGTTGCTCATAGTATGTCCTTAGAAGTGTTTGTATTTCTTTGGTGTTGGTTGTGATCTCTCCTCTTTCATTCATGATTTTGTTGATTTGGGTCATTTCTCTTTTGTTTTTGATAAGTCTAGCCAGGGGCTTATCAATCTTGTTAATTCTTTCAAAGAACCAGCTCCTAGTTTCATTGATCTGTTCTACTGTTCTTTTGGTTTCTATTTCATTGTTTTCTGCTCTGATCTTTATTATTTCTCTTCTCCTGTTGGGGGTAGGCTTTATTTGTTATTCTTTCTCCAACTCCTTTAGGAGTAGGGTTAGGTTGTGTATTTGAGACCTTTCTTGTTTCTTGAGAAAAGCTTATATAGCAATACAAGGCTTGTATTGCTATATAATGTCTTCTTAAGACTGCCTTTGCTGTATCCCAAATATTTTTTTAAAGATTTTATTTATTTATTTATGAGAGACAGAGAGAGAGACAGAGGGAGAAGCAGGCTCCCAAGGAGCATGGAACCCAATGCAGGACTCGATATCAGGACCCTGGGATCATGACCTGAGTCAAAGGCAGACACTTAACCATCTGAGACCCTCAGGCGCCCATCCCAATGATTTTGAGCAGTTGTGTTTTCATTTTTTGTTTCCATGAATTTTTAAAAAATCCTTCTTTAATTTCCTGCTTGACCCATTCATTCTTTAGTAGGATGCTCTTTAGCCTCCATGTAGCTGAGTTCTTTCCGACTTTCCTCTTTTGATTGAGTTCTAGTTTCAAAGCATTGTGGTCTGAAAATATGCAGGGAATGATCCCAATCTTTTCGTACAAGTGGGGACCTGATTTGTGTCCTAGGATGTGATCTATTCTGGAGAATATTCCATGGGCACTGGAGAAGAAATTGTATTCTGTTGCTTTGGGATGGAATGTTCTGAATATGTCTGTAAAGTCCATTTGTTCCAGTGTTTCATTTAAAGTCTTTAGTTCCTTGTTGATTTTTTGCTTAGATGATCTGTCCATTTCAGTGAGGGGGGCGTTAAAGTCCCTCAGTATTATTGTATTGTTGTTTCTATGTTTCTCTGCTTTTGTTATTACTTGCCTTATATAAGTGGTGCTCCCATGTTAGGGGCATTGATATTTACAATTGTAAGATCTTCTTGTTGGATAGACCCTTTAAGTAGGATATAGTGTCCTTCCTCATCTCTTATTACAGTCTTTGGTTTAAAATCTAATTTGTCTGATATAAGGATTGCCACCCCAGTTTTCTTTTCCTTCCCCATTTATATATGTTTCTTTTCTTTTCCTTGTCTAATCGCATTTCTTACTACTTTCTGCACAATGTTGAAAAGGAGTAGTGAGAGGGAACTTATCTACCTTGCTCCTGATCTTAGTGTGAAGGCTTCTAGTTTCCCACCATTAAGTAGAAATTTGGCAGGAAGTGGGCGCCTTGGTGGCTCAGATGGTTAAGCGTCTGCCTTCAGCTCAGGTCATGATCCCAGGGTCCTGGGATTGAGTCCCACATTGGGCTCCCTGCTCCTTGGGGGCCTGTTTCTCCCTCCACTTCTCTCTCTCCCTCTCTCTCTCATGAATAAATAAATAAAATCTTTTTAAAAAAAGAAATTTGGCAGGAAGTTTCTTGTAGGTATTTTTTTTTTTTCAAGTTGAACTGTTACCTCTATTGCCCAGTTTACTGAGAGGTGTTTTTTTTTTTTTCCCCCTTGGGATTTTATTTATTTATTTCACAGGGAGAGACACAGCAAGAGAGGGAACATAAGCAGGGGGAGTGGGAGAGGGAGAAGCAGGCTTCCCGTGGAGCAGGGAGCCCGATGTGGGGCTGGGATCATGACCGACTGAGCCACCCAGGCGCTCTGACAGTTTTCATTTTCGTGTGGGCATCAGACATTTTATGTATATATTAATATGGACTTGTGATTATTTTCTTATTAATCTGTTGATGTAATGAATTGTATTAAATTATCTTGGAATGTTAAATCAATCTTTCATAACGGGAATAGATCCACATAGTTGGTGTGCATGATTCTTTTTATACATAGTTGCATTCAATTTGTAATAATTTTTTGAGGAGGCTTGTATCTATGTTCAAAAGAGTCATTGATGTGTAATTTTTTTTCTATCATTGTTGGAATTATAATGGGGTAATGGTTATATCATAGAAGGAATCAGAAATATTTCAATTGCATTTATGCTCTGAAAGGAATTGTAGATAATTAATTGAATCTGTTCCTTCAAATTTTAATAAAATTCACCAAGGAACCCACTTGGGCCGGTGTTTCTGTTTTGGGAGGTTATTATTTATTTATTCCATTTATTCAATAGACACAGACCTATTCATTTTTGTCTATTCCTTCTTAATTGGTTTTGGCAAATTGTGTCTTTCAAAGAATTTGTCCATTTCCACTAAATTATTAAATTTCTCACCATAGAGTTATTTAGAGTATTCCTTTACTATCCTTTTAATTTCAATGAGAGCAGTAATCATGTCCCCTCTTTTATATCTGGTATTAAGAAATTGTGTCTTCCCTCTCACATTTTAATTAATTAGCCTGATTAGAGTTTTATTAATTTTATTAATCATTCTTGTAAGTATTTATTTAAATTCTACTCAGTTAACATATAGTGTAGCATTATTTTTAGGTTTACAATATTGTGATTCAACACTTCCATAAATCACCTAGCGCTCATCCTAACAAGTGCACTCCTTAATCCCAATCACCTAATTTCATAGAATATTCTTTTGCATTTTATTGGTTTTCTGTATTGATTTCACGATTTCTCCTCTAATTTTTATTATTCCTATCTTCTTTTCTTCTTTTTTATCACAATGTACTTAATTTGATCTAGCATTTATATTTCCTGAGATGAGAATGTAAATTATTGATATTAGAATTTTTATTGATATTAGAATTTTCTTCCTTCATACATGCATTCAACACAACACATTTCCAAGTAAGCACTTTGCCTCTGCATCCCATAAAATTCACTAAGTTTTGTATTATTTTTATGTAATTCAACATTTTAGAGGCAACCGGCTGGCTCAGTCAGAAGAGGATGTGGCTCTTGATCTTGGGGTGGTGAGTTCAATCCCTATGTTGGTTGTAGAGATTATAAATAAGTAAACTTTAGAAAAATAAAGTGTTTCTTGAGATTCATGTGTTTCCCTATGTTATTTAGACATCTGTTTAATCCCCACATATGATAGAATGTTTAATTTAGCTTTCTGATATAGATTTCTAGGTTCATTCCTCTATGTTCGCCAACAGACATTATATGACTTCTATTACTTTTGTAAAGGTGTATTTTGCAGCACAGAATATGATCTATTTTGGTGTATACTCCATATAAGTATGAAATAATGTGTGTGCTAATGATATTGGAATAAGTCTATACATGTTCATTATGTGCAAAGTTTTTTTTAATTTTTATTCCAAATTTTTATTTAAATTCTAGTTAGGTAACGTATATGGTGAAATTGATTTCAGGTGTAGAATTTAATGATTCATCACTTACATATAACACCCAGAGCTCATCACAACACATATATTCCAATAAGAAATTTAGCACATCCCTCCTCTAAATCCCTCCATCAACACTCAGTTTGTTTTCTATATTTAGCAGTTCCTTATGGCTTGCTTCCCTTTTGCTGTTGTTGTTGTTGATGTTTGTGCTGTTATTTAATACCCCTCTGTTTACCTGTTTTGTTTTTAAATTCATATATGAGTGACATCATATGGTATTTGCCTTTCTCTGACTGACATAATTTCATTAGCATAACACACTCATGTTCTGTTGACTTCATAGGAAATGGCAAGATTTCATTCTTTTGGTGAATGTGTTATATTCCATTATATATATATACAACATCTTTATATATTTATCAGTTGATAAACATTTGGTCTCTTTCTATAATGTCACTATTCTTGATAATACTACTATAAACATTGGGATGCATGTACCCTTAGGAATAAGTATTTTTGTGTCCTTCAGCTAAATACCTACCAGTACAATTGCTGTGTCATTGGGTAGTTCAATTCTTAACTTTTTGTCGCACCTCCATTCTGTTTTCCAGAGTAGCTGCACCAGTTTGCATTCCCACAGAGAGTGTCAGGGTTTCCTCTAGCTCCATGTCATTGTCAACATCTGTTGTTTCCTGTTTTCTTAATTTTAGCCATTCTGACAGTTGTGAGGTGGTATTGCATCTTGATTTTGACTTGCATTTACATGAAGTTCAATGCTGTTGAGAGTATTTTCATCTGTCTGTTAGCTCTCTGTATGTTTTCTTTGGAAGAATGTCTGCTCATATCTTCTGCCCATTTCTTAACTGGAAAATTAAATTTTGTCGTGTTGTTTGTGATCTCTCCTCTTTCATTCATGATTTTGTTTATTTGATTCCTTTGTCATTTCATTTTGAGAATTCTGCCTCGGTGTTTATCTGTTTTATTAATTCTTTGAAAGAACCAGCTTAGTTTCATTGACCTGTTCTACTGTTTGTTTTCTTTTTTCTCTATATCATATATCTGTGATCCAAACCTTATGATTCCCCTTCTCTGCTTGCTATAGGCTTTATGTGCTGTTCCTTTTCTATGTCCTTTAGATATAAGTTTCGGCTGTGAATTTGAGGACATGGAGGAGTTTAACACAAGAGAAAGGAGGTAGTACTCATAGCCACAGATTTAATCAATACAGATATAAGATTTCAGAACTAGAACTCCAAACCAAGATTATAAATATACTAGTTGGAATTGAAAAAAGGATAGAAGATGCAAGAGAATCCTATACTGTAGATATAAAATTCTAAGATCTAGTCAGGCCGAAAATAAAAATGCTATTAC